>NW_028143329.1:0-130495 GCF_977018435.1 Lepisma saccharinum
ACCATTATGTACCTTTATGATTTTATGAACAAAAGTAATACAGAAGCATTGAGAACGCCGTAGGGAACATGAATGGTGGGTCTTGCACCATTCTCGGGTAAGCTAGAGTTAATACATATTTTTTTTATGAATGCCTTAGAGAATCGGGACTAGTAGTTTGTGAATATTACAAGGGCCTCCCCAAGGCGCAGTGGTAGCGTCATTGCCTTGTAACCATGGGAGCCCGGGTTCGATACCTGGTGGAGGCACAAGTGGTTCGGATCCCACTTTAAACTGTAGGTCCAGTCCCGATTAGCCTTACTGTGCATAAAGTGGACGTAAAACACCAATTCGAGTGAATATTACAAAAATTAAGCGTAAGTTAATAGAATAACATTTGTACCAAGTGATCTTATTTTCCTCCATACATGTGTCACGGCCAGATCCAGGCCTATTTCTAAATTTCTGAATTTAGTAAAAGCTAACAAATCTTCTGATAACGGTTACTAAAAAGCTTAACCGAGGGTGTTTTCTAAGCCAAACAAATTTGTTCTTTTCTGTATAATTGTAACATCCTTTTCAGAATTCATGTTTAGGGGCATTCCAGTGTCACGGGTGGAACACGAGGACAACATTTTTTTTATATTAAAGTAACTATTCTACTGATAGTTAAGCAACTTTTCTCTTATAGTTTCTGTGCAAAGAAATATAAAACTAAACACTGTTGATTAAACATCACTACCCTTAAAATACTTTCCCAGTTCTTTAGCAATGAGTAAACATTTTTCTGTCACGGGTGGGACTGACGAAGCACTGCCTCTTCACTTAATAAGGAATTTATATTATTTTATATGAATTTTCAAGTGATGAAAAATAAGTTATTTAAGACAAAGAGAGAAGGTTTGAGACCTTTGAATATTCTAGTTGAGTTGAGAGGGAAATGTAACAATTAAAGCAGAAATTATTTGTTGTTTGGTGTCACGGGTGGAACACAATAGAAAACAAAAGTAAATCAAAGAGTTAAAATAAACGGATAATATTTAAAATAGCTTCTACCTTGCAGCTTAATAGTAGTGTATATTAGTTGTTTCAAAGTAGTACTTGGTACGAGCTCTTTTTTAGCCTCTTTTTTTTTATCAAGAATATCAGTTTTTGACATATTTTGACAATTTTTTGTCGATGTTTTAGCGGTTAGCGATGTTTTTAGTAAAATTCCCTTTTTTTCCCTTTTTTCCCACCTCGTACTTGGTACGAATGCCACGATCTTACGTGATATAACTTAACCTATCCTTTTTTATTACTTGCTAAACTACACGAGAGCCTCTACAAAGTAGTGGTGGTGCCCGGGTTGAACGTCACCAAGTGGCTCTCACAAAAACCTTAAAAACTCACTTTCTCTCCACGTTCCGCGCCTCATTTATTGCGCTGACGATGTTTCGCAGCGTAGAAAAGAGCACCAAAACATCAAAAACTCACTTTACTCAATTGGGTCTCACCAAAAACCTCAAAAAAAAAAAAAAACTCACTTTCTCTCATTTATTGCGCTGATGATGTTTGTTTCACAGCGTGTTTATATATCGTGACCTTTGTAAACCTCTCTCGGGAACGATGTGTGTAGTGGACTTTATAGAGAGAGTTCTGCGCCCTTAAGTGAGGTTCAGTGTTAGCAACCCCCTCCCCCAAAGAAAAAGTGGACAGAAAAAAAAGCTCTGGCATCACTTTTTTAAGCTATTTTTTTTACCTCCTGCTCTTATATGCTAACTCGTCCTTTGACCTACACACTTTTGAAATGACTTACGACATTTTTTACTATAAGTCTGCTGTCTCCTCCTACTGTAAGGTCCCTCAGTGTAATCTACTACTACGACCTTGTGCGCTCTCTCAGCGTAATCTGCTACGATGTTTTTTTTTAAAAAAAACTCATGTGTGATCTTCTGCGGTGTGTGTGTGTGTGTGTGTGTGTGTGTGTGTGTGTGTGTGTGTGTGTGATAATCAAAATTATTTTTGTTAAGGCCCCATCAAAAAAAGAGAATAAAATATATCCTGCCAGAGAGAGTGGGGGGTGCGTGGTGCCCAACAACCACTTCTAAAATGGTCATGGCTATCAAAGCCATGCGCGCCTTTTTGTATAGAGTTTCACGAGTTATTATTATTTTTTTTAATTCGCGCACCGAACTAACTTACATTGGACCCCGATCGCAGTGTGCAGCGTCAATTTGATCGGAGGCGCCTTATCGATTGGATCGTCGTCGTTCTGCAGCACCGTCGAGAGAAATTCCAAATTGTACACCCGCCTGCCGAAATGTTTTCGTATGCGTGGAAGGGTGTGCTCGGACCAGTGTGGAAATTTATTTTTCGCAACACCACCAAGGTGGTTTGTGGGAGTCTTCGTACTCGAAGTGTGCGAGGGGCTCGTGGTCGAAGATGATGCGGTGTCCGTCGTGCTGGCGATGCTCGTCATCTCAATTTCGTCGTCGGTCTCGGGACAATAAGGCTTCTATCAAGAAAGGATTCAAAACGATTTTGTCGGGCTGGCGCAAATCCAAAACTAATCCACTAGGATGATGAATTAATTGCAAATTTGCAGCATCGACGTCGGACGACGATCTAAACCAGGCGCGGCATTTTTGGCATACTCTGTAATTGTTCGTGGTGGGTTGCAGCGAGGAAGATTCTGTGCCTACGAGTATAACTTTCAAATCCGAAGAAATGAGCATCGGGGGGTTGTGTTGCTCAGCGTCTGCAAGAAGCACATCGTGTGGCAAAATTCGCAGCACGCGTGTCAGGTACGTCGCAGCAGGAGAATTCTATGCGAATGTCGTTGTCCGGAATAAAATGGAGCAAGCAGCACGCTTCGTTCTCCTGCTGGTCTATCTGATCGATGATCAAGCTAAATCCCAATTTTGGAGAAATGACTACTTTCACGGTATTGTTGCTGTTTGCCTCGATTCCAAAGAATCGCCTGGCTCCGAAATTGCGATCATCTTTCATGTGAAAATAAGAAAAAAGCGTTCGCACGACGTCGACCCACGGCGAGGGGATCTTTACCTAGTTCACGCGCTCGATGCGCTCCCGAACGAACGCGGAATCCTTCTTGGGGAAGTAGCGTTCTTTGCTCGCGTCCAGGTTGAGAGAATCGATGTACGCGGCCCAAGACCACACGTTGTGCTGTTGATCCCTGCTGCTGCCACAACCCTCAACGATCTGGTGGAAACGAAAATTATCCGGCAGGATCGTCCGTTCGAAGATTTTGTACTGATTCGATATTCTCTTTTCTGTCCTCAGGAGGCGTAGAAATTGAGTTTTGAACGCGTCAGTTTCGGTCACGTCCTGGTACAAATCTTTCAGGACGTTCAACTTGTTTTCCAGAACCGTGTAATGCAACACCAGGTAATTGATGTTGCAGTGTATGATGAAGAACGTCGGGATGATGCAGCAGAATCGATAGATCAGACCCCAGCCGAGAAAGTAATGCGTGTGGAAACGATGCTGGTCGTCCACGTGAATTCGTTGAGAACGTGGCCGTCGCAGACGGTATTGGGAAAAATCGTTCGCAGGTACTTGGCCGGATCCTTTCCGAAAACCTTCTCGAAAAAACGTGTCGCCAAGCTAGAGTGTTGATGCAATCGCTCTTGAAACTAGCCAGCTGTGGGGGCTGACAGATCAAGCTTCCTCCCCAGATCGAATTGCGTCGCGTGCCTTTCTACAAACGCCAGGTAAGCCTTCGCCGTGGGCCACACGATGCTCGTGACGATCTGTTCCCCCGAGAAATTCTATATAAAATAATATACCTGAAATTCTATTCGCAGTATAGATTGAATTTCTTTTTTTTTTGAGTTTTGTAATCACCCCAAGAAATTCTATATAAAATAACATACTTGAAAATTGTATTCACAGTATAGATTGAATTTTTTTTTTTTAGTTTTGTAATCACCCCGAGAAATTCCATATAAAATAACATACCTGGAAATTTTTTTTTTTGGTTTGTGTGATCTGAGAAAGCATAATGGAATCCACCAGTTTGATCGAATGTGTTACTTGCGAAAAATTAATATCTAAAACTAATATTAGCAAGCACAGGGCAAGATGTAGCGAAACAGGTTCGAGAATTAATCGTTCGTCACCTTCTAAGTCTTGTGCTCGATGCGGAAAGATGATCAGCATTACAAATTTAAGTAAACACCTGAAAATTTGCAAACCATCGACCCAACAAGGAACATTGAAAAGAAAAATCGATGATCCAGAAACGGAAGCTTCCACTTCCAAGCAAATTAAATTATGTAATGAACGAAAACCGATTAGATCTGCATTCAACCGTCATATTCAGGATTTCTCTTTTACTTCGGAACCAGGCCGGGACATTCTTAGTTTCTTGCGTGAAACGAAAACATCCGTGATAAATATTCTAAAAAATAAATTGGAAAATAATTCCATAAAAGTATACGTTGATCTATTTTCCGAATACGAAAAAGTCGATGGTACAACAAGTATTTTTTATCATCGAACAAAAAACCAGGCTCTTCATTTGGCGGACGTCGATAATTTGGACGAATTTTATTCCGATCTTTCAAATAAACTGGTTAAGAAACACGACGATTTCGAGGCTAAAGGGTCGGGATGGTCTCTGTGTGGAAGTCCTCACACGTTAACCGTTTACGTGAACCGATTCTCGCCTCTTCGCGCATCCAGCTACGTTCCTCTTCCACCGAACATTCAACACAAGAGGGCTGTGTTAAATATACAGAACAGCGATAACAAGTGTTTTCTTTGGTGTGTGTTGGCGGAACGTCACCCGATTCATTGGTCAAATAATCCAGAACAGGTTTATCATTACAAGCAGCATGAACCTGAACTGGAAAATGCAATGGCTGACATCGAATACCCGGTGACCATTTCTGATATATCAAAATTCGAAACACGAGCACGAGATGCAGAAGGAAAACGCTTAATCATCAACGTGTATTCCTACACGTTGGATAAACATGTCGTGCATCCCGTCAGGATAAGCGATGTCGACGATGACGATGCTCGTGTGATTAATCTTCTTCTAATTTCAAACGACAGGGTTCACCATTATTGTCTCATTCGTTCACTATCACGCTTGGTCAGAAGTCAATCAACCAAGCATGCAAACAACATCGAAGTTTGCCCGAGATGCCTAACCATGTTCGACGATAAAAAACAACTCAATTATCGAAAATACACCGGACGTCAAATTGCTATCGATAAACTTGCCGAACATAAAATTTATTGCGGCGACAACAGGCCGGCTAGAATGTTGATGCCCGAAAAGAACGAAGTGGAAGAATTCAAAATGCACAAGGCATTGTTAGAACATCCCGCAATCATCGTTGCTGATTTCGAGGCGTTCCTCAAACCACTCTCGTACTGCGATCCGGATCCCGAACTTTCTTCCACCACACCTTACCAGATACACGAACCAAACAGTTTCGGTTACGTTGTCGTGCGACAGGATAAAATAGATGAACCGTACGTATACCGAGGACCCGATGCAATCGAACGCTTCTTCGAAAAGATGGTCGAGGAGGTTGGGAAAATTGGATGCATGCTGCAAACATCGAAACCGATGCTTCCGTTATCTGCTATAGAACTTCAAAATTACTACGACACTGTCAAGTGTCCTGTGTGCGATAACCACTTCACGGACGACAATCGTAAAGTGTTTCACCATTCGCATACGGACGGTCGCTTCATAAGCGGAATCTGTAATGCATGCAACCTCAAAATCCAAAAACCGAAATTCGTCCCCGTATTCTTTCACAATGGCTCTAATTACGACTTTCATCCCTTAATTAGGAAACTCGGATACGACGCTCAAAAAATAGATATTCTTGCTCAAAACGAAGAACGATACATCTCCATAAGTAAGAAAGTTATGATTCCCGAGACTAAAAATACCATCGAGATGAGGTTTCTGGATTCGTACAGATTTCTCTCTGCCAGCCTGGACGCTCTTTCCGGCAAACTTTTAGACGACCAATTCAAAATTACAAAAGCTAGTTTTCCCAACGTAGACATAGAACTCGTTAGACGTAAAGGGATTTATCCTTACGAATACGTTAGTGATAATTCTAAATTTAACGACGACGCTCTCCCACTTCCAAGAGAATTTTACAGCAGACTCAGAGAGAAAGGAATCACGGACGAAGAATACCAACACGCGCAACTCATGTGGAAGAAATTAGAATGTAGGACACTCGGAGACTACCACGATGCCTACTTAAAATTAGACGTGACGATACTCGCGGATGTTTTTCAAGCCTTCAGGAAAACGGCAACGAATATTTATAAATTAGATCCAGCGTATTTCTACAGCCTACCGGGATTAGCGTGGTCGGCAATGTTATTCCAGACAAAGGTCAAGCTGGAACTGATATCGGACGTGGACATGTTACTTTTCATCGAGAGGGGGATTCGGGGCGGGATGGTACAATGTGTGCAGAGATATGCAAAAGCCAACAACGTGCACATGAAAGAAGATTACGATTCAAATCGAGCATCGAACTACATCTTCTACGCTGACGTTAATAATCTCTACGGACATGCCATGGTACAGAAACTTCCTTACGGGGGATTCGAATGGGCATCAACAGACATAGAAAATTTCGACGATAGCGAATATGGCTTCTTCGCAGAGGTGGATATCGAATTCCCCGACCATTTACACGATCTGTTCAGCGATTTACCACCGGCATCCGAGTTCAAATCTTCTCCTCATTCTAATCAATGCAAGCTTTTATTGACTCTAGAGGGGAAAAAGAGATACGTTGTTCATTACTCGAATCTCCGATTCTTGATCGGGAAGGGTGCTAAGGTAGCGAATATTAGAAGAGTCCTCAGGTTTAAACATTCCGAGTGGCTCAAACCGTACATTGAAACAAACACGCAACATAGGACGGTTGCCACTTCCGATTTAGACAAAGATTTTTTTAAATTGATGAATAACGCGGTGTATGGCAAGACGATGGAAAACGTGCGGAATCATGTAGACGTGAAATTGGTTTCGGATAAAAATAAATGCATGAAGTGGGTGGCCGATCCTAGATTCAAGTCGAGAAAAATTTACAACGAGAATTTGGCACTTTTCAATCTTGACATAAAATTGATGAAATTCAGAAAACCAATTTACGTTGGCGCAACTGTTCTCGACTTGTCGAAACTTTACATGTTCGAATTTCATTACGACGTGATGAAACCCTTCTTCAATGATAAGATGTCACTTTTGTACACGGACACCGACAGCTTCATTTACAGCATACAAACACCTAACCTCTATGAAGACATAAAAAATCCTTCCATGCTCGAGTATTTCGACACTTCTGCATATCCTCAACCCAACAGATTTGGGATTCCTTCCCTCAACAAAAAAGTTCTAGGTAAACTGAAAGATGAATGTAACGGTGATATTATTGTCGAGTTCGCGGGTTTGCGTTCGAAGATGTATGCCATGAGAACAGAGAGTAGCGTCACGAAGAAAGCAAAAGGTGTGGGCAAGAATACGGTGGAGAACAAACTCACCTTCCACGATTACATCGATTGCCTTTACTCACAATCGACGATACTAAGTATGGAACAAAGAATCCAAAGTGTAGACCACGTGATTACAACAAACAAAGTTAGGAAAGTAGCATTAGATCCGCATGACGACAAAAGATGTATTTTGTCTTGTGGAATCCACACGTTGCCTTGGGGGCACTATCGTTTAGAAATTAGTAAAAATTGTAGGCAATGCAAATGAAAAAAAAAACTTTAACTGTCTCACATACACAATAAGTAACTAGCAAGGACAATGAATCTTTTTGGTTTCCGAAAGCAAACAATGGAGACTGTACACCGTGCGACGATAGATCATGAATTTCTACCATCCATGTTAACTAAACTCAATGGTCTACTGATTGTTCATCTCAACAGTATTTGGACAAAATTGGATGACGATGTGGGCAAGATTTTTTACGTCTTCAACAACAATTTACATTTCTACGAAATTCCGATCGGTGGGAAACTTCAAATCACCGTGAATCCGGAGAACGAAGGGCAAAATATTAAAATTTCTACCGGCAAGAACATTTTTCGAATCAAGCACGACAAGATGCTTTCTAACATTACGTACGATGTTTCTGCAGGAGATTATCTTTACGTGGAACTCCTAGGAGATTACGACAAACTCGTTCCTCTCTTCGTAGAATTACGAATCGTCTATCCTATTATAAATAACCGTTAACCAAAAAAAATGCCTAACGACATTTTCGGCCACACCAAGCGTGTAGACCACGCAGAAGAGATTCTCATGTTGGACGTCCGAATTAAAAAGTTGAGGAGCGATTTGATCGCTTTGCAGGAGACCTTAAACAAAAGTTTAGAGTCGGAAATCGCTACGCTCCAAACGCAATGTCTCGATCCCATTCTGAAAATCGATTCCGAACTGAAAACGCTCATAAAAAATTACGTCGACGTACCTTCTTACGACAACGTTTAAAATATACAGTTGAGCGTGGATTCGCTTCAAAATGATTTGGCCAAATTACAGCAATTTCAATCGAAAAATGAAGATTTGGAAAAATTGAAACTCGAAATCGAAGAACGAACTTCGGCAATAGAAAAGAATTTCTCCGAACTTCAAACCGTCGTGAAGGATATCGACGCGGAACGCTTACACGTCGTCGTTTCCAAATTACAAGAAGAATTCACCGGCACGTTGGAAGAAATTAAATCCAAGTTGCAGACTTTGGAAGATACCATGACGAACCTACCATCGTCGGACGAACTGCAGGTCATCGGTAAAAGCGTCGCAAACATAAAAATTCAATTGGAGACCTATCAAGATTTCGAACACATTCAAACCACCATCGCTACGCTTCAGGCGTCTCTGGAGTTGATCAACGAAGAAATTAAAAATATTCACGCTGAAGCAAGCGCGTTGACGAGCATTCAAGACACGTTAAGCACGGTTCAGCAGAAGATGGAATATTTAGAAAATTTGAACGTCGAATCCAATCTTGCTCATTTTCATCACGTGCTGGACAACATACAGGGTGACTTGGAATCGTTACGGACGAGCGTGCCTTCGAGCGAAGATTTGGAAAAATTGAAAACGGCGGTGACGGCACTATCCGAATCGAGCGACATCAAAAGTTCATTGAGAGAACTCGAGAGTAGGGTGGCCAATCTCCCCACCTCCAAAGAATTACACGCTTTGAAAAGGAACATATCACGTATGCTGAAACGACTGGAAACGGAAACGGCGAACGTGGAACAGATTCGAGACGAAATCAGTTCGCTGGTGTCAACGCTGCCCACTTCGCAGAGCGTCGCGGATCTTCACACGCAGTTTACAGAGATGCGAAGCATCGTGAACGATCTTACCGAGAAAAGTTTGAAATTGAATCAAGTCGAGAACCTTCAGAGTATTGTCGTCAACATCAGAGATCAAGTTGGAGTGCTGGAATCCACGCAGGAATCGACGCTGGCCTCTTTCGGTGCCAAGCTCCAAGAACTCAACGAAAACTACAAGGAGTTGAACGTGGAAGTGAAAATCAAACCGTCGTTTTCTACAGTAACGGATACCATAGTCGAGCATTTGTTGCCCGTACAAAATACACTGGGACAGCTTCACAGCAACCTCGTTAGCGTCGATACTAAATTCGCTAAACTGCATTCTCTGCAAGCCATCGAAATCAACAGCGTACCCAATCAGCAGAGAATCTCCACGTTCGTCGAAGGTAACAAACTGTACATGTTGCATCCTTATCATCCGTACTACAAGTTTCTCCTCGATGGCACGATTCAGATAAACGAATTTTCGTACTGGTCTCACGGCAGAAAAGCTAGCGTTCCCACCATGACCTTGATATCGAATCGTGGTGTCCAGAAAGCAGGAAACATTCCTCTGGCACGTTGGAACGAAACGGGCAACGTATATGAAATACACGAAGACGAAGATCTTACCGTTTTCGACCTGAGTGCCGGCGATAAGCTGATCATTCAAAACACAGGTGAGGTGCCACCCTCTTTGAATCCCATCACGCTGGTGCTTCTCTTCAAACGTAATCTCTAAAAAAAAAAATGTCAAGGCAGGCCATCGTCGAAGAATTGCATAAACCTGCACGCCGCAACTACGAACGTTTAGCGGTGGTAACCAAGGGCATCGATGACCTCTGGCAAAGTGACCTCGTGGAGATGAGCAGCGGCAATTTGAAAAATGTACATAAATTGAACAAGGGCAACAAGTACCTCTTCACCGTCATAGACACGTTTTCGAAATTCGCATGGGCAGTACCTTTGAAAGCCAAAACGGGAACATGCGTCACGGAAGCATTCAAATTAATTTTTCGCGAAAGCGACAGACGACCTCGGTTTTTGCAAACAGACAACGGTAAAGAATTTTACAACGCCGTATTCCAAAAGTTTATTCAAAAACATGACATTCGACATTATTCGACCTTCAGTCACATCAGTCACACATCGTGGAAAGATTTAATAGAACCTTGAAAACACACATGTGGAAACGATTCACGCTTCGGGGAAATTACAAATGGGTCGACATCCTGCCGGAACTCGTCGACACCTATAATGATACGGTGCACGGAACGATAGGCATGAAGCCAGCTGACGTTACGAAATCTGACGAGCAGCGTTTAATTTCCAGCGTTTACTGTCCAAAGTACACGCCCACGACAAAAAAACCTAAATACAAAATTGGAGAGCAGGTGAGGGTCAGTAAATTGAAGCGAACGTTCGACAGGGGTTTCACACGAAACTGGAGCACGGAACTTTTTACCGTAGTTCGAGTTTTACCCGGAAACCGTCACACGTATATAATAAAGGACAGTGGCGGTGAAATTTTATTGGGACGCTTCTACGAGGAGGAACTCTCTAAAACTAAATACCCCGACACGTACCTTATCAAAAAAGTTTTGCGCAAGAGAGGCGACAAACTTTTGGTGAAATGGCTGGGACTTCCAGACACGAGTTGGATCGATTCAAACGAAGTGATTCTATGAGTACGTGGAATGTCGTGAAACGTCTACCTGATTCGGAAAATCAAACGAAGAAAAGGAACGGCGAATTGCTCCCCGACAGCATACGGTGTCTGATCGTAGGACCTTCGGGGTGCGGAAAGACGACACTGCTCATTGATAATTTTATCCTCGCACCCAATTGGTTAGACTGGGAAAACAGACACCTCTACGTATTTTCGAAAAGTCTCGAACAACCGAAATACCAGCAACTTATGAAACTGTACGAGGGACTGGGCATTGCAACTTTCGCAACTGAAATCATTCAACTGGACGATTGTCTCGAGAATTCCGTTGTGGTGTTCGACGACATGATCTTGGAAAATCAAAACGAGATTCGTAATTTTTTCACTCGAGGTCGTCACAAAGGAATGGATTGTTTCTACCTGGCACAAACTTTTTCCAAGGTTCCGAAACAACTGCTACGCGACAACGCTAATTTCATATGCTTGTTTCGACAAGACCACACGAATTTAAAACACGCACACGATGATTACGTAGGGGCTGACATGAATTACAATCAATTTTCGGAACGCTGCTCCCACTGCTGGAACAGTGACGATTTCGGATTCGTGACCATCGACATGACTCGAAAAGCAAACCATGGAAAATATAGGAATAAAATAAACGTTTATCTAGACGTCTCAAAAGCTAACAAGAGGAAAATTTCAGATATGCAACAAGAAGAAAATCCCCCAAAAAATCAAAAGGTCGTGAGAATCTAAAAAAATAAAATTTGAAAAACGTTCTTTTTTTTTTCAAACGTCTGACAAGCATACATAAATAACCATTACAACAAAAAGTGAGTGTTAGAAAAAGTGGATAGTCTCAAGCTGTGACGGCAAGAAAACTACGAGAACCGAACGTATAGGCTGAGAATTCGACGTTTCAAAAACGTTTCAACGTATATAGCAAAATGTCAAAACGTCAATTTCAAGAAGACGAAAATCTCAAGTTGCGGAAATACCTCGTGAAACGCTTCAAAGGTTGGAAATCCGAGAATCGCGGATCCTACGAAGAGAAGAAACGTCAAGATAAACCTGTGATCGACGCTATCAGCGGTCTAGGTAAAGAAATTAAAAGTGTCACGGAACAAAATAAAAATTTGATCAACGAACTCGTACCGCTCGCAGCTAAAAGTTACACCGTACCCACGCCCATTTCGAGCATTCCTTCGACGCCGTTCGAACTGAAGGACGTACCACGACGTCAAGCCATAAGCAGCACGTCTTCGGATAAAATCGAGTTGGGACCTTTGGCACGAAACTACCTGAGCACGGGGAAGTTCGACAAGGATGAAGTGTTCGGATTGTATCCCACCATGGAGAGCAACGAAGGTGGTGGTGTCGTGTGGAAGATTGGGAAATCGAAGGTGACCTTCGAAGGCAACCGGGTACGGTGGGACTGTGGGAACTCGTTGAAAAAGCAGCCGAAAGATTACACCGACGAAGATTACCAAAGTTACAAGAAAATTCTGATCATGACGGATGCCTTGTACCAAAACAACGACGCTACGCAGAATCGCGTCAAATCCAGCAGCGGTGAGAAGTACAAGTACCTCATCAAACCGATATGGAACCAGGTCAAAACAGGCAGCGGCGTCAAACTCTACAACACCCTGCCCAAAGAATTCGTTTGGGTGGACGACGTGCGCAAGCTCATAGACAGGTTGTTGGTGATAGCCGGCGAAGAGAATGCAGGCAATCGTAATTTCTACAACGAGAAGGTTGGCATCGTGGACATGATCAGCACGAAACTTTCCAACTTCATCGTGAACGACGACAAGGGCATAGGGTACCTCATCAAAATCATCAACACGCTGCCTCCGAGATTCTGGAACGTGGCCGAAGGAAAGGGACTCGTGAACGACATCATCAACAAGTTAAATTTCGAGATGCATTTACCTGGCTACCAGTACTGCGGACCGGGTACCAAACTCGAGAAAAGATTGGAGAGGGGAGACAAGGGTGTGAATCCGTTGGACGCCGCATGCAAAGATCACGACATCGCCTACAACACCACTCGCACGGATCTGGATGCACGTCACGAAGCAGACAGAAAATTAGAGCACGCAGCTTTCGAAAGATTCGTCAGCAGAGATGCATCGTTGGGAGAAAGAGTTGCAGCACTGGGCACCACCATCGCCATGAACACGAAACAAAAATTTGGGTGGGGTGTGTAAATAAATAACATACAGTAAAAAAAACAACATGGCTTGCATAACTGATTTGCCGCCCGAGCTACTGTGCAAAATATTCCAACAGGTAGTAAAGGGAGATGTTAATAAACTTTTGATCATAGCGAGATCAACGCCGGAATTTCGCATCCCTTGTGAAATGGCTGTCAAGGACCGTCTTCGGGAGATCAGTGGCATGAGGTGCGGTGATCTCGACACTCTTCTTTCGGCTGCAGGGGAAAAATTAAACAAGAGAATGGACGAACTGCACGAGGCGAGGCAGGGAAGAAGACGATACACGGATGATTGGCATAAGTCGAAACAAGAGACGGAAGATATCATCACGCACATCATCGCGTTTTCCGAAGCACGAACTTTCTTCCTCCGTTAAAAAAAAAATAATAATATATATACGTGTCAAAACTTGATATATAAAAAACACACATCGTGAAAAAAAAATAATCTTCGGTGTATATATAAATAACACACATTGTGAAAAAAAATTAAATTTCTCTAACACACACACTGAAATTTTTCTCTTCGATATGAGTGAAAAAAAATGAGTGATCTCCAAGCATTAAAACAAATGCTAAATTTGTCAGTCGAATATGTAAAAATTCAGGAATTGGAAGTCGACAAACCTTACACGATAACTTCTGGTTCAATCGTTTCTACCCAGTATGGTCCCAAGGTGCGTCTGTTGCTCAACGCACAATACAGTCTATTTTTACCAGATCGATACGCTAACATGTTATCAGACGAGAAGCTATCTATTTTAATCGAGAACAAAATTCGAATCGTGTACAAGGGGACAAAGGAACTTCTTGGTAAGAAAACAAAGCACGTAATAGAATTTGTTTAACGACGCTGCGCGGAGTATATATAAAATAACATACCTTGAAAAAAGAAAATTACACGAAACAAAAAAATCTCAGAACATATATATAAATAACATACTGTAAAAAAAAATTACACGAGAAAAATCTCAGAACATTTATATATATAAATAACATACCGTGAAAAAAATACATATATAGAGCATCAACATGAAGCCCAAGGGTGTTGTGTACCAGATACCATATTCGAATCTCAAAAATCTAGGTGCCCTCGATGGGTTACTCACCAAGAAACAACGCGAGAAGAAACGTTCTTGCTTGACGAAAGGACACGGAATGAAATTACTTCTCAGCACTCCACAATTGAGACGCTTGCAGCGTTCGCGGAAACAGCAAAAGATAGGAGGTTTCATATTCAGCATCCCGGCCATCCTTGCGGCATTGGGGGCCGTTGGAAGTTTGGCCGGCGGAAGCGCCGCCATCGCGAAAACCGTCATCGACTCGAAGAAGAACAAGGCCGAGTTGGAAGAACAGAAACGTCACAACCTGGCCATGGAGAAGAAAGGGGGGAAGGGCGTGATGAAAAAGTTAAAAAAAAAAAAGAAACAGCAGCACTCACCAACCGAGACATTGAATCTCTGATCCAAAGGTTACAAATCAAAAACTTCAGAGGTGTTTTCATGTCCGACTCGTTACCTTCAACCGTTAAAAGAAGAGAATGCGGCGTAGTCAACTTGGACAGTCAAGAAAATCCAGGCACGCATTGGATATGCTACCACAAAAACGACAATAACAATAAAGCATTCGTTTTCGATTCTTTCGGAGGTGTTCCACCTACAAATTTAGTTCATTATCTGAAAACGAACAAAACCTCTATATACTACAACGACGAACGCATTCAAAATTTCGGAGACGTGAACTGCGGTCATCTCTGCCTCTCCATGCTCACGTTTCTCTCTAAAATAAATAAGCCACAGGTGGAAGATTTCCAGAAAGCATTGTGGAACCTTAAACAACACGATGGGCGTGTTCCATCTCACGAGCGAATCTTCGATCTTGAAACTCACGCTGCACGACGACATCGTCTATCCTAAATCCGTAGCTCTGCGTGCATTCTACAGCATGTACCTCATACCTAACGTCACGCAGCACAACAACAAAATTAGCGTCGGAAGCGAACACATCGTCGTCCCGCCAGGCCAATACAATCTTTCTACTTTGCAAGCTCAGTTACCCAAAGGCACGTACCTTTCTCAAAATTCGGTCACGCACAGAGTGGAAATCGTGTCGGCGACGGAGACCGTGGACCTGGGCACCATAGGAGAACTTTTAGGTTTCGAGAACGACACAAAACTCGAAGCTGGCATCAAGCACGTAGCAACCAACATTCCTAAATTTTTGGCCATAGAGACTTTGAACGTACACTGCAACGTGGCGGAAGGCATGATCACGAAATCCTCGGACGGATTGTTAGGAAGTCACAAGCAGACGGGAATCATAGCCACGTTCAAACCCAGTTCCGAATTCATGGAACCGATCATCTACACACCCTCTTCGCCGATCTATTTTCCAGTATGTCGCAACGGCATAGACAACATAGAGTTGGTGGTGACGAACGAGAAAGGCGACGTGGTGGATTTCGCAGGTGCAACGACCACTGCCATCGTGGAGATCGACGTATAATAAATAACACGCATAGTGAAAATGGAGCAAATCGAAAATTACGAGTTGCAATCTTTTCCTCCCAACCGTCGCACGTTCGCCAATTTGAACGAAGCGAACAGGGAGATCGAATACGACGTGGACGTAGGGGATGGGTTCGTTCATCCTCACAGAGCGGACCTCTACCTTCAATTCGACGTTGTGAAGAAGGAAAGCGGAGAAGCGTTTCCGCCCAATGCCAATTTGAAACTCGTGGACAACTTCGTGCCTCACCTGTTCTCGCAGGTGGAGGTGAGGAAACACAACACCGTCATCGACAGAATAGATTATCCAGGCATCACGTCGACGGCAGTGGGAACATTGAAATTATCCAAAACGGACGCGGCGTACTATCAGGCGGGAGGATTCGAAGCGGGGACCAAAATATCGACTAGAAATCACACGGTGCTCTTTCCCATGCGTCTGCTTCCGGGATTCTTCTCCGACTACAAGGAGATCATGTGGAAGGGAGGATTGCGCGTCACGTTTCGAAGAGCGGCCAACGACAACGACGCACTGATGCGATACACCAACTTGAACGCCGACGGCACGCCGATAGCCAACACATTACCCGAAGCAGCCAAGTGCGTCATCCGGAGCATGGAGTTGAGAATTCCGATCGTGGAATACGAGACGAACTACGCCCTTAAGTACAAAGCGGAGATATTGAAAAGTCCACAGGTACCGATTCACTTTCACGGTTACCAGTGCGTGCAGAAGTTGCGTCGGGAAGTCACATGGAATTCGACGTGACGACTCAGTTCAACAACATACAGTTCGACATGCCAGATTTCGTCGTGGTGCTCTTTCAGACCGGGCGCGATAAGAATCAGGAAAAAGATTCCAGCAAGTTCGACGACTGCAAGATCAAGAACGTTTATCTGAAGAACGGTAGGAACGAAGTGTTCCCTCGCGAGAATTACAACCTCGACATGACCAAAGACGATTACCTCAAACTTTACGAAGCTTACACCTCTTACAAACGCGTGACCGAGGGAAACGTCGACATGTACTACGCGCCCAGCGAATTCAAAGCACGCAGGCCGATGTTCGTCATCAACACCACGAAAAGGAAGCAGGTCGTGGTCAACGATCGCACCAACATCAAGATCCTCTGCGAGTTCCACGACGCGCTGCCTGCCGATACTCTGTGCAGCGTCATCCTGATCGCAGAGAAGTCCTTCGTGCACGACGTGAAGAACAAGAGGGTCACGGAGCAGTTTTAAAAAAAATATATTCGTAAAAAAAATAATTGCCACATACTAAAAAAAAATCAACAAGGTTATATAAAATACAATGTAAGTTAGTTCGGTGCGCGAATTAAAAAAATAATAATAACTCGTGAAACTCTATACAAAAAGGCGCGCATGGCTTTGATAGCCATGACCATTTTAGAAGTGGTTGTTGGGCACCACGCACCCCCCACTCTCTCTGGCAGGATATATTTTATTCTCTTTTTTTTTGATGGGGCCTTAACAAAAATAATTTTGATTATCACACACACACACACACACACACACACACACATGTTTTCGCACCGTGAAAAACGAGTAACCGGTCACAGCAACGGCAAAGTTGGGAACCAAAAAAAGTGCTCCAATCCGCTTGAGATTTCGAACAGTGAACTATTATCTCACTGGTATTCTCCAGTTGGCGTGTGGCTGGCGGTTTATGCTTAGAAGCTGAGATATAGACCACCAACTGGGATCCCACCAAACGAGGAACTTACACCCCGAAACGAGGACCCGATCGTCTTTTGTCTTGTTGAACACTGACACGTTATGTAACGTCCATTGGGGGAACCGCAAAAGAAGGAACTTTGTTCTTGTTCACACACTTGGTTGCACACCAACCTTGTGAGGAACAAAAAACAAAGTTATTTTAAGATATAATAAAATAAGTCTGAAGAGATATCTATTTTTCGTTCAGGTTGAAATGTTTTGAAAATAAGGAGATAAGTTTAGGGCAATTAGTTATTTTATTTAATGTCACTTGTTTGAAGATTTAATTACATTGTGATGGAGGCGAGGAGAGATGAAGAAAAATAGCAAACAAGGACATATAATGAATCGCACGTGACATTGGTTAGAGTTGTACTTGAAGAATTACCCTGGACTAGCAGAGAAGTCATAAGAAAAAAGCACAACCATGTGGGATGATTGCTGGATATAAACCCTCTCTTCCCTAATACATTTTGTAAATCAACTTGCAGTATGACTGTAGTCTGTATGTTCTAAAGCAGAACATTCTAAAAAATCTGAATCAAATTCAAATCAACAAATAATATTATTAAGTAATTAAACGGTATTATTGAGAAATAAGCCTACGTTGAGTATGGTTCCTTTTTATGTTTCTATGTGAAAGCAACTTGCCTTGGTATGAATCTTCCTGTTGTATCGATGGAAGTTAAACAACAAGAATTATTTAACTAGAATACTTGTTTGTTTGAGTTAATTTTTAAGTCCACTTCTTGCACAGAGAGGTAATATGGGTTGGAATTACATGTGCTTTCACCGAGTATCGAACCGCCTTCATTGCAAGGCCAAGCCGTTACCACCACGCCATCGAGAGGCGCAGGTATTTAATTAACGCGTTGTGCAATATAAGGATTAAATATTTTAGGGCAAAGTTAATGGATTGTTTGGCTAGAAGAACTTATATGTGATGTGCCTGAAGAGTGTAAGAGGGTAATCTTCACCGAAGACACACTTTTCCTACACAATCTAGTCTGTATTTCTTGCAGGCTAACGAGGCTCTATCGCCTGGACCATAGTATAACAATGGATAATGTACATGAGGATAACACGGAACCATGGTCATGGCGACTGCGGAAATCACTAGGCGTATAGGGAAGTTGCTACACTATATTTGCGTTGGAGACGGAAGTAACTAGCGCTCTCAAAACGTATGAATGAAAACTAACAACTTCAAAATGATGGTAAATTAATAAGGATCTGCCTTGCAAGGTGTGCCATAAGTCCATGACCACAGACTACTTCATACAAAATCGTATAAATTCAAGTCGGTAACGCGTCTGACTACCATGCTCAAGGTCCCGGGTTCGATCCCCGGCCGGTTCAAATCCGGGAACTTTTCTAACGGTGGAAGCGGCCCCGGCGCCCACCCAGCGTCGAATAACATGGGTACCTGGGGGAAACCCTGGGGGGTAAAGGCGGTCAGGGGCGTGATGCTGATCACATCACCCCCACTCACGACCGGATCAAGAAAGTGTGGGGCGTTACCCCCACACCCCCTATACGCCTTCATGGCGTGGTGCTATGCACAGGGGAACACTTTACCTTTACCTTTTTCAAGTGATTCATATCGTAAACTGTGTGTGTTGCATTTTGTGCAGCACTGCGTTACGTAATGCACATGCACACACTTAAAGTGTAGAAACCACATGTTGTAAACATAATATATATTACGATGTCATGGGGGATTGTGAGATATCATCGTTGCTTCTTTTTTATTGAATGTTATGTTATGTTTGACGCTTCATGAAAGCATAATACAGAAGAAACTAGGGCTTGGTATTCATGCTCTACGTAGAATGTTCTCATTACAGACGTTTTACATGAGTTGTTGCTTTAGAGTATTGTGTGCGATTGCCCTAGTTAGAAACTTTAGTGTATAGTGAGAAAATAAATGATTTCTGTAGCCTACAGATCAGTTCATTCTCCTCTATAGTTTATTTATTTATTGAGAAAATTTCAGATACAGATCGTAACCATTTTACACTGAAATTAGTAACAATGAAAGTAACAAAATAAAAAATAACAAAATTAGACAAAATATTAATATAAATAAGTCAAGATAGCACCATTAAATATTATTTAGCAAGATATGTTCTATTGGTTGACCGAAAGGCGTACTCTCTTGAAAATTCACCAGCACTTGATGGGAGGTCGTTATATTGGGTGGAAAGTGTGTGGAAGAGCGATCTTTTTTTGAATTTCCAGTCTAGGCTTGTTTGTGTAAAATAGATTTGAGTTGCGTGTTGTTGGCGCATAGGTACTCGAAAGTGGAATTCCTGGAGAAGCGTGTTGCAACGGATTTTGCCATTGACGATTTTGTAAAGATACCCAAAATCATTCAGTAAACGGCGCTGATAGGGAGTCTGTAAGTTTAGAATAGACAGAAGATGCGGTGTTGAAAAATTGCGTAAAAAGGGAACCCTGTGACGAACTATAGCAAGGAAAAAGTTAAAAACAGAGTCGATTCTGGAGAGCTGAGTGGGACATGCCATGGACCAGACGGGAGAGCAGTATTCTATTATTGGAGAAATGAATGATTTGAAGTACAAAGTGAGGGCTGAGATGTCATTAATTTCGGTGAAACGATACAATAAACCTAAGAGACGCATAGCCTTTTTTGTCGTGCCTGTAATATGTTCTTCAAATGTGAGTTTTTGGTCGAAAACAATGCCTAAGTCTTTGTGAGAGGATACTGCTTTGATGATATTGCCAAAAATGGAGTAAGATGACTTTAACAGGTTCTTTCTGTCTGTCTTGCAGAAGAAAATGTTTATTTCGTTTTGCTTAATGAAAACCTAGACATGTGTACAGAATTTTGGAATAAAGATCGGATTTTTACTGTCAGATGTTGAAGTTCAAGAAAATGTTATGGTAAATGGAATCTAAAACATGTGTATTGTGAAATTTATATATTCTTGCCATTCTTGTGGTTATGTTCTCCCTTTCTATTTGCATGTGATAAATTTTCATTATAACTCCACAGAACAATATTCCCTCTATGGTAAAAATATACTGGCTGCATTCTGGGTAGTTCGTTACTTTCAGTGCAAGGGAAAACAATACGGTTCTGTTTTGGTTTATTTCATTGAACATCACGTAGTATGTAAATAACAAATGAAGAAAATAAATTAAAATACTAAAGCATTAAGTAAGATTTGAAAAGAAGAATTTAAAATTTATCTTGCTTCCTTGTTACGAAAATCGGAAAGTGACCCAATATCATACTTATTTAGTAATTGTGTACGAGATTGGGACATTTTCCATGTATCTCCTTTGTATAATCCAAGACAAGACGTAACAATTTTAATAATTGCATGTTGATACTTATTACATTACATTCCAATTGTTGGTACGATTCCAAATGAAAAAGTCAATTTTCTTTTCAAATATCGAGCTTAAATATTAATATGCGTACTGATCGATAGTTCCTCACTGTTACATTGTATTTTCAATATGATCAGTGTCCCATCCTGTAAAAGATTATCCTTGGTATTATCCTCTCTAAAGGTTATTTTATGCCGTCGGTATATACGATTATTACTTTGTTTATCTCATCCTAACGCCATTCTTCATGCTTATAGTCTCAATTAGCCAAGAGTGGTGGAAAAACGACATAAAGTAAACTAAATTAATTAAAAAATAAAATTAAGTCATTTAAGGTAAATAATGTTTAAATGACATTAATCAGTAGCGGCCCTTTTCCACGCCAAGTTGAGTTAATTTGCATTTGCTCTAAAGAATTTCCCAAGGAATTTTGACTGCTCAAGAGCAGTCTCTCCCTTTCATTTTTTTCCCGCATGGCACAAGCTTACTTCTTGAGAGGTAATTCCGTTCGGCTTTGTTCAAAGGTGGATGGCATATTTTTTAAGTGAGTTTTTTCTAAGTAGTCGTGAATTCTCAGACCACTTCCTTATCATTTCTTTCCATTCACTCTTCTCTCTCTCTATCTATCTATCTCTCTCTATCTATCTATCTCTCTCGTTCTATCATTCTATCTTCCTCTCTTTCTCAATTCTCTCTCTATCTTCCGCTGTTTCATATCGAACGCTAATTTTCTTTATATATCCATACATTTCTCTCTTCGTTTCATTCCCTCTTTGTAGTTTAATGTATGAATCTCGATTATTTATTTTTTATCCTTCGAGTGTGTATCCTTTATGATTGATTGATTGATTGAGTTTATTTTACTTTGCGTATTGTGCCTCTTGGCTAATTTGCGAAGATGGTGATGAGGGATAAATGATGAAAATGATGAATGGATACTCGCAAACATCTATAACCCAAGCCGGGATTCGAACCAAGGACCAACACTATTATTACTATTAGTAGTGGTAGTATCAAAGACGTTATTTTACTCGTAAATTACGCAAAAAGGGGGTAAAGTGTGTGCTAAAGCATTTGTGTTTGAACAAACGATTTGGATTTATTTTTTAACGCGTTCATTTTCACATTAATAATGGAAAACAAGCATATAAACTATTTTTTAAAGACAGAAAATGCTAGATAAATCCAATCCTTTTTACATTAACTTAACTTTCATGCACAATATATGTTTCACTTATATGCTACGTGGAGTGACGTGGACACTCAATTGTGTATGTATTCAAAGTTTCTTTAATAAATATTATATACAGCATATGTTATTTAAATACATTACACAACAAACTCATCCATCTCGCAATAAACCAACAGCAAAAATTACATAAATTGTCTCTCAAAATGTGCACGCTCCCTTTCCTTAAAAGAATTGTTCATGCATTTAGAACAAAATAAATTAAGACAAGTCTTATTTCTCTGTCTGTTGATTTACAATGCATTATAGCCAAGAAACATAAATTGCAATCAAAGCGAGCAAGAAAATTTTTGGATCCAATTTTTTTGCAGGCTGAAATTAATATTAATTTAATAGGGTGCAAATAATTTCATGGAACGCCATTGCATTATATCATTTAGAACTTTTGTACTTCTCCGATGGTGTAATGGTAACATCATCGCCTTGTGATCAAGGGGTCTCGGATTTAATACCCGGTGGAGGCACACAGTGGTTCGAAACCCACTTTAAGCTATAGGCCCAGTCTCAATTAGCCTTTCTGTGCATAAAGTAGACTTTAAAAAACACAAATCAATCAATCAATTTTACAACTTCTTTTAATTTAGATCGTTCGGCGCCCAGGAACGTCTCCCGCCGTCCTCTAGCTATGGTTTTGAACTTGATAAGATTAAGAAAATCATGTGTTGCGAGCGAAGCGAGCTAGAAAATTTTACGAAAAGTCTATTTATTTGCATAAAATTTGAAGTTCTGGGCGGTAATTGCCCCCTGCAGGACACTTGGCCCTCAATGTTTCTCCTCCCCTAGAACTCATTTCCGACCAAGATCGGGGGGTGGGGGTGGCAATGCCCCCCTTCCCCCCCTGTGTGTGGTTGCGCTAGTGCAGAAAACCATACCTCACATATATGTATTGACAAACAACTCTAGATTTTTATTTTGAGTTTGTGTCAAGACGCAGGGAATTTAAATTGTTGTTGCAATTCCGTAAAGGAACTGCAAGCTTTTTCACTGCTTTATAAATAATGGAACACATACAAAAGAATAAATATTTTTTTAGCATGAAATGTCTCAAATTTAGACTTTGGTTCCAAGATAACTCCTGGACATCTATTTGGAGAGATGTGTTCATATTTTTTTTTAAAAGCAATAAATAAATTGATTGGTACTTTGAGGTTGGACTTCACTGAGCTGAAATCCTTTCTTTATCTTCGATATGAAATCGAAACCGACAAAGTCCTATGACAAGAGAGCTTTATAGTGGAACCACAAGGAAAAAAGGAACCTGTCCAGACCCGCGACTCTTGTGCACCGCACTCCCGCGTGGAGGGGAGGGGGAGAGTGGACCATGCTTCTTTATGGCCCGAGCTGAAGGAAGAAAAAGAAGTTGCGCGGAGACTTTTCGCTCTATTACACTCACGTTAACTTGCAAGAGAAGACCATTGTGTAAACACAGAGAATACTGACAAACAAATAAAACTTTTAGTCGTTACGTACAATAGTTCATTTTCATCTGAAGGTTCGATTTCAAGCTAAAAGTCCCTCAGAATTCAGGCGGCATGTAGCGTCTTGTTTGTCATTTCGGTACGAAATATCCCCTAAAGTTAATGAAATACTGTTATTCAAGTTGGGGGGAGGGGGGAGATAGAAAGAAGCGTATTGAATAGTGATGTCTTCTAAAACAAGCCAGCAAGCTTTGCCCGTTCCATCTGCATTTTAAGCGCAGAATATCCTCCAATATATTTTTCCACCGTCTTCCTGAGAATAATAATGTCTCACTGTTCACAGAGAAACGTGATAATTGGCATTAAGGCAAATCTGGAGACAATTGCAATCACTGGATGAAATATGCAGTTACAGATCACACAATTGCAACCACGCCGACTGGTTTTGGGTGCAAAGAAATTGAAAATCCACCACCATCATTCACGATGCATCGCAATCCACTTTCAATTGAAACATTTAGGTTGTATGTGAAACATAAATCATATGGTCAATTTGGATATAAAATATAGAATTAAAAACAAATATTTTTATTTTTTTGAATTATACAAATTTATTATCATCCAGATTTAAAATTTCATCCTTTAAAACCCTTAGTTCGCCGCCGTAACACATATGTTACAAAAAAAGTATGTCCCTTGTAGCCGCTGTAACACATATGTTACAAACAGCTTTAGGTACAATTATCGAGGGTTTGCCACACTTATATTTGTATATTGAGGTTGAAACACTGACAGTTCGTTCGGGAACATGTTTTGCAATTGTGTTTCGAAAATTCCAAATCCCCCCACCCCCTCCTTTCTCGGAATATGTCACGTGTTTGGGCTCACCCAAACACGTGTTCGCTCTTCAGTTGACAGACACAATAAATGCTTGGTATTTACGATGCTGTTTTCCTCCAAGCTTCCAACGCTGTGATTTAGTACTGATAAGGCACACATTCTTCTTTGTGTTTAGACCTGGTGATCGAGCTGAAGTAGTGGCAGGGGTGGGGGGTAGGGCAAGGAGAGAGGGGATTGTATGAGGTTTGGCAGTGTCAGCTTTCTGTCGCCTCTATGTTAGAAATGCAATGAAGCTTGACGATAGCCAGAGGCCAAAAGCATGAGTCTAAAGCATGCGTCTATCCAGAAGTATAGACAAAAGAAAGGATTGCAAAGGCTCCCTCCCTCCTCTGTTAGGACTAACAATGGCCTCACCATAAACACTTCGTATCATATAACAGCTCATCGATTTCCCTAACGCACAAACGTTTCCTTCCGGACATATTTCCACAAAGAGCCGAGTCAAAAGGGAGAAATAGATTCACAGTAGCTACACAAGATGCAAGTGCGAATGAAAAACGGTTGGGGCATCCAAATTTTACATGGTTGCATGCACTGATGTTCTGACTGCAAAACAAAAGTTATCCGAAGTAGATTGGTCCCATAGTGTCAGTTATAACAATTTTATGAATAATATGCAAATTGGCTAAAATTCGCTAGAGTTTTACGTTTTGCCTTATTATTCAAATTGTATTGCACCCACGAACATGAATCAAGTTTCATTCTGTTGCGGAAGGTCCATTCTTTGAAAAAAAAGCAAAAGTTCCGGTTTTCTCCCCAAAGTAGCTGGAGAAGAGGGGGCAAACTCCACATTTTTATTTTTTTTCCATTGAAATTGGGGGATGCAGCCCCCGCCCGTAACCCCCCCGTGGTTGGGGCATCCAAATTTTACATGGTTGCATGCACCGATGTATTGCCTGCAAAACAAAAGTTATCCGAAGTAGATTGGTCCCATAGTGCCAGAGTTATTACGATTTTTCTCCATTATGTATACGAATTCAAATTTCCCGCTCAAAGCCTCGGCGATACTGGGCTTACTTTCGTCAGACCGTGCGGCGTACTAAGGGTTAAATCCTGTTTTATCTGATAATATCAAACATTTGTTATTAGTGCTCGTCCCGTAGAAAATTTTGAGAGAAATCGGTAGGTATCATGCAAGCCAATCTCACATTAGAAATCGAAATATTCGATACTTCTATGCAAACATTTATATATTATGCAAATTTTAAGTGTAATATGTATTACATATATTGCGTAAATTATACAGAAACCTATTACGTTATATTTTCATCTATCCCTCTCTTCCAACATTTGGTAAAAAAAGGAACGTCAGATAGTTGGAAACATATTTTAGATTACATGACAGGACTCACTGAGAGCGGTCAAGGGGCAAGCAGGTTGGATACCTCAGACGCTGAAGGAAGAACGCGCGGAACAAAAGAAAATTGCGGGATAGCCAGAAAAAAAAAAGAGTAGATGCGATGCCCTGTGAAAGTATTTGCAACGAATTACATTAAACTTGTTATCGTTTTCAAAAAAATAGACTTAGTGAAAATTTTCTTCTTATTGTAATTCAGAATCTGACAAGACTTGACTTACAGTATGTGTTCGATGTTTTGTTACAATGACGTTATTTAATCTAATAGCTTTCCAAGACAAAATTGATAGCATTTACGTAGGTATTCCTGTCAGAGTAGAGAGATTCCTCTTTGGAAGCGATTATTTGAAAGTAGATTGATTGATTGATTTGCTTTATTATACTTAGTTTCTTGTCACTTTTGGATAATTTGCGAAGATGGGGATGAGTGACGATATGTAGAAATTGATGAATTAATACACACAAATATCCATTCCCAGGCCAGACCTGGAACTCCTGGCGTCGTATCGCGATGTTCTAACCACTCCGCCACGGAGGCCGGCTATATTTGAAAGTATAGAGAAAACCAGGAGAGCACTGATACTTACGTAAGTCATCACTGCTCAATTTACAGTAAAAGTTTTTATCGCATTGCCTTCGTTCAACAGACATGTGGCAGTTGTACAGTGTCTCTCAAAAGTTTTAGGACAACGACATTTTAAACTAGGCAACCCAATTTACACAAGGTGTTGGTGGGTTGCGTGTAGAGTTAGGCTCAATTTCAGGGTTGCCACATGCACAATAAATATTTATAAAATACGCGAAAGAAATAAAAACAAGTATTAGTGTATAAAAAGTATTAAAAATATCAATATTAAATCGCAAGTGACAAACTTCTTTCTGAAAGAAAAGTAATAGGTTTTCTAGCATTCCATCGCTGACGAGTCTACAGAAAGGAGGAGAGGTGAGAGAAAACGAGAGGTGACAAATGACAGGAGAAAGAGAAAGCGAGAGGAGAAGAGGAAAAGTAGAGGAGAGAAGAAAGAGAGGATAGACGAGGAGAGGAGATGTAGTGAGGGGAATGGAAAAATATTCTAGGAGAGATGAGGAAAATGGAGCAAAGAAGAGAAAAGAGAAGGAAAACGAGATGAGAAGAGAGTGGAGAGTAGAGTAAAGGAGAGAAAAAGGGAAGAACGAAAAGAAGAGGAGAAAAGTGCGTGGAGTCGGAAATCTAAGACAGGAAAGGAGATACGAGGAGTGGAGATGAGTGGGATGGAGATAAGATGGGAGAAAAGTAGGGAAGGCGATATGAGATAAAAGCAGAGCAGAAGGAGGGGAGAGAAGAAGGAGAAGGAGAAGAGAAGAGCAGAAGGGACTGAAGAGAAGAGGTAGTTGCAGAAAATATCGTCTCAGCGTCAAGAATTGATGCATTGGTCAAATTATCGACATGAAACATTCAATAACATTTTGAAATGTATTGGAGAATGTATTAAATCGGCGCGAAATGCCTTTTGGCTTAGTTCAGAGCAAGGTAAAATCTTCCATGTAAGATCTTTGATTTTACCTGCGATTATACCACTAAAAACATGAAAGTAATTTTAATATTTATAAGAATTATCCAATTTTTGTCCAATTCTCGGTTCGTTGAGATGGAGATTGTGTAATTTAATATTTCCCCTCCCCCCCATCGTTAGTTTCAAACTGAATCATTCCGTTTCACACGGGGTGAACAATGAACACAATGGGATAGGTCTAAAACTTACGAAAATTTTCTGCCACCGGAAGGGTTTGAACCTATGACCATCAGATTGACAGTCCTGAACGTTAAACACTACACTACAAGCTTTCGCTCCTGAAAGTAAGTAGAAGGAGCTGACCAATGTGAAATGTAGATGCAACTCTCCTCCTACATGTAATGTGCAAACAATACTTTTTTGTAACAAAGAAAACGAAGGTAGTACGACTCGGAGAAAACATTTAATGGAGAATTGCACATGATGAGAACTTTTCATTCGATATTTGCGGAGGTATCCTTGCATTGAACTCGAGTGGGAAAAGGGGTAAAATTAGTATGTCCTGAATTGCCACAAATATATATAGTTATTTCATTAATATTTGTCAATGTCTTTGAAGCAGTACACAATTATCGTTAAAGTATTATAATTCACGATCTTATACATGAAAATATCTCTTTGAACGTGTGTCAATTCATTTTTTAAATTTTTTTTTATAAATTCCATTTGCAGAATAATGTAGCTACTATACACTGCTATTACAATTAATGTTACCATGCTCTTGTTTGTAATAAAAGGAGAATTAAAAAAAGAACACCTCCTAAGGAGGATCGAACCTGGGACCACAATCAATGCTTTCAAGAACTCTAACCAATACACTACGCCCTTTGCTTCCCTTGGAGAAACAGTTCTTAATTATTCTGTTGCGTCAATATTGTAAACGTTATCCTGCAAAAAGAAGTTCAATGCTCTGATATAGCTCTTTGCTTCTAGAATTACTCTATACTCATGCATTTGAAAATTAACTCTGAATTTATTTCTTCGTTGGTAGTATAGCTAAGCTTGTGAATGTATTTTATTTGTAATTTTGTAACGGTTACATGAACATCTACGAAATAGTTCCTTATAATAACCTCAGGTTGACCAAGTTGCCAATACAAACAAATGGAATACAGATTGTCTTCGAGCTTACATTGTTAAAAAGGAGCGGGTACGCGTATTACTATCCTAATACTTATTCAATAAGGTTTCTTGCTTGTCAGAAATTATCACTTAAACTATTGCATGTTGAGCTAGTGCCCACCTTGCCGCCTCTGATGAAATCTATCATTCTTCAGATTCTCTTTAAAATTCGACTCTGGTCACTTGTAACTTGCTGTGTGCATGGACGGGCAATGTTTTGCGATAAGAAGCGGCCTTGAATAGCGTGAGTGAGTCACTTTGAACGCGAGCAAGCTACGCCAACAAGGTTGTCTGCCTTTGAAAACCAAGTCATTTTTTTTCACCGTTTCCGAACGCGATTGCTATTGTAGAAGTATATATTTTCACAAAAGGGCAAGAAAGAAAATTAGACCAATGTTCTCCCGTCGTTTAAAACCAAATATTATCTATTAAACGAAAAGTTCACGATTGTCAATAAACCTATCTGAGCATAAGGTGGATGTAAATAATAAATTTAATACAAAGATTCTCCAAAATTTCTCTCCCACTGTCTACGTCACTAACGTCAGGCCAGTATCCGGGGGGGGGGGGGATATTTAAATGTGAACCTATCAATAACTACGAAAATAACATCGTCGATTTTAGAAATGTGTAAACATTTCAATTTTGTTCTTACATAAATGAATCTGTTTCTTGCGCAAAAGTCTTCAGGCTGCATATTGGATGGTTTTAGTTTTATAATGCAAGGCTAGCAGACGTCCGATTCACCGATTTAGTCAGGACAGTGTGCTACTTTCAATCCCTGACCCGACTTTTTCGAACTGCAATCGTGATGCGAGAATGTCTCTTTGTTATTGTGTTTTCTTAACTCACAATTAGACATGTTCTTTATTGTAATAATAATTCCTAGTACGCAACATTTAATTTATAAATATATTATTTTCTAAACATAGAATTATCATGACTTAGGGTCTGGCCACTCCCTCAAAGAAATTCTGCGTACTGGCCTGGTCTACGTCAATGACAGAAATGCAAGCAATATTTTTATTTATTTTTAACCCAATGAAAGGAATGTGGAAGAATTTAAAAGAAATAAGAAAGAGCGGAACTACTGTTGCTCTACTATAAAAATTGTTGTCCTTCGAGGAAGAAAAATAAGAAGGATTTACTCCAGCACCTTAACACAGTGTCACACGAGTCTCTCTTGACTAATACTGTCAAGTGTGAAGAATAAAATTTTCCGCCTGTTTACGTCTAACGTTGCGCAGATTTGGTAGTTCGCAAACGGTGTAATTATTTCGTGTTACCTTACGCAACAGCAAATACATTTCATAAGACTGTTCTGAACACCAGACTTGCGTCAGTAAACAAGCATTTCGTCTGATGCAGTATCACAGGAAAAGAACATCGTCCTGCAATGTTCAAGCCTCTAGATATTTTTCATTAATAATGTCTAATCACAATAATAAGTTAGAAGAAATAACTTGCATTTTCACAACTACCAATATTCTCGTTTTTCTTCATCACTTCGAACATTATTTCTCGAAGATATCTGCTATACTACACGAAAGCAATCCAAAATTAAAGTAAAAGTTCAACCA
This sequence comes from Lepisma saccharinum, assembly GCF_977018435.1. Classification (NCBI taxonomy): domain Eukaryota; kingdom Metazoa; phylum Arthropoda; class Insecta; order Zygentoma; family Lepismatidae; genus Lepisma; species Lepisma saccharinum. The sequence goes on from NW_028143329.1 coordinate 29,989, forward strand.
CATGTATACCCAGCTTCATTTACAATATTGGAGAGACAGAATACTTAAATATTGTTGTTTCAATCGAAAGTAAGGGCGTGATGTAGTGGTTAGAGTTCTTGAAAGCATTGATTGTGGTCCCAGGTTCGATCCTCCTTAGGAGGTGCTCTTTTTTTAATTCTCCTTTTATTACAAACAAGAGCATGGTAACATTAATTGTAATAGCAGTGTATAGTAGCTACATTATTCTGCAAATGGAATTTATAAAAAAAAAATTAAAAAATGAATTGACACACGTTCAAAGAGATATTTTCATGTATAAGATCGTGAATTATAATACTTTAACGATAATTGTGTACTGCTTCAAAGACATTGACAAATATTAATGAAATAACTATATATATTTGTGGCAATTCAGGACATACTAATTTTACCCCTTTTCCCACTCGAGTTCAATGCAAGGATACCTCCGCAAATATCGAATGAAAAGTTCTCATCATGTGCAATTCTCCATTAAATGTTTTCTCCGAGTCGTACTACCTTCGTTTTCTTTGTTACAAAAAAGTATTGTTTGCACATTACATGTAGGAGGAGAGTTGCATCTACATTTCACATTGGTCAGCTCCTTCTACTTACTTTCAGGAGCGAAAGCTTGTAGTGTAGTGTTTAACGTTCAGGACTGTCAATCTGATGGTCATAGGTTCAAACCCTTCCGGTGGCAGAAAATTTTCGTAAGTTTTAGACCTATCCCATTGTGTTCATTGTTCACCCCGTGTGAAACGGAATGATTCAGTTTGAAACTAACGATGGGGGGGAGGGGAAATATTAAATTACACAATCTCCATCTCAACGAACCGAGAATTGGACAAAAATTGGATAATTCTTATAAATATTAAAATTACTTTCATGTTTTTAGTGGTATAATCGCAGGTAAAATCAAAGATCTTACATGGAAGATTTTACCTTGCTCTGAACTAAGCCAAAAGGCATTTCGCGCCGATTTAATACATTCTCCAATACATTTCAAAATGTTATTGAATGTTTCATGTCGATAATTTGACCAATGCATCAATTCTTGACGCTGAGACGATATTTTCTGCAACTACCTCTTCTCTTCAGTCCCTTCTGCTCTTCTCTTCTCCTTCTCCTTCTTCTCTCCCCTCCTTCTGCTCTGCTTTTATCTCATATCGCCTTCCCTACTTTTCTCCCATCTTATCTCCATCCCACTCATCTCCACTCCTCGTATCTCCTTTCCTGTCTTAGATTTCCGACTCCACGCACTTTTCTCCTCTTCTTTTCGTTCTTCCCTTTTTCTCTCCTTTACTCTACTCTCCACTCTCTTCTCATCTCGTTTTCCTTCTCTTTTCTCTTCTTTGCTCCATTTTCCTCATCTCTCCTAGAATATTTTTCCATTCCCCTCACTACATCTCCTCTCCTCGTCTATCCTCTCTTTCTTCTCTCCTCTACTTTTCCTCTTCTCCTCTCGCTTTCTCTTTCTCCTGTCATTTGTCACCTCTCGTTTTCTCTCACCTCTCCTCCTTTCTGTAGACTCGTCAGCGATGGAATGCTAGAAAACCTATTACTTTTCTTTCAGAAAGAAGTTTGTCACTTGCGATTTAATATTGATATTTTTAATACTTTTTATACACTAATACTTGTTTTTATTTCTTTCGCGTATTTTATAAATACGCCACGGAGGCCGGCTATATTTGAAAGTATAGAGAAAACCAGGAGAGCACTGATACTTACGTAAGTCATCACTGCTCAATTTACAGTAAAAGTTTTTATCGCATTGCCTTCGTTCAACAGACATGTGGCAGTTGTACAAACAGCCCCAGCGGGAAAGAAGCAGTGCAGTGGTGGGGTTGAATGAGTGACGCCTGCATGTCTGGAGCTCTGGGCAAGGTCTGCCCAGAATGAGAGAACGAGCATCGACTATCTATTGCTGTTGTATACCGACTTGAAATCGTGGAGATTAGAAAAGTTTTCGGAAGTCTCGTCTCGCCTCGTTCTTGATTTCTGAACATTGATCTCGGTCTCGGTTCTGTACGATCGTTTATTATTATTATTATTATTATTATTATTATTATTATTATTATTATTATTATTATTTTGTAATTGACCAGTAATGTTGCTTTTTCTTTTTGTTTGTTCTCTTGTTTATTAAAGTAGACATACATAATTAATTTGTTTCCTGACACATAGCAAGTAAAAGAATATGACTGCATACAATCTTAGACAATGCTATGAATTTGTAATTAAATAATTTCAATTAATTACCCACGTAAATAATTTCCAAGCATTTATTTTTAATTACTTTAATTTACATAGACATAGACATACTCACGATGGGGGATAAGAAGGGGCAGTTGTCCCCCTAATACTCTTATCGTTATTAAATAATATTATGCTTTTTACAAAATTAAGTATTATCAAGTCGACAAAAGTTCAAAGGAACTATGGTAGATTGGGGGGGGGAGGTGCATTATAAACTACGAAATTGAACTCTCCCACTAACACACACTTTATTCCTTAGTTGTGTTACCTTTATGTATGTAGAATATACATTCCTCATACATTGTAAATCAGTAGCGGCGATTTGGTGGTAAAAGTGAGGGAGGGTGAAGGACAGTTTTCTATTTCTTCGTAGACAAGGCTTAGAATTAAGAACATAATGGGCGATAGAAGTGACAAAAAATGTGGGTTTCACCTAATCGCCGTCAATGTTGTAAATGAATAAATTACGTTTGGTTGTTTTGAATCTCGTGTACTGTTCATGTTGTCAGTACATGAAAAATAGTCTCTGAACCCAACCATGGAGAGAAAAAAAAATGGAGGTGGGCCCCGGATGCAACTTCGCAAACTCTACATAGCGAAGCACAAGTCTCCTTATTCCATTGCCGTTATTAGCTGATTACGACATGACGTCATTCGGTCTGGCAGAACGCGTAGAACCACATACTCGTTGGATCCTATTTCAGCAGAATTTTTACACTGGCGTGCACGGCAGAAGACGGTAGAAAAACAACATCTTGTTAATAAGCATGGGCGGTCACATTGGCGCATTGGAGAATAGTATTTATGCTTTCCTTAGTTTAATAATTAGTGTTAATATTATTTCCTCATATAATATAATAATAATAATAATAATAATGAATTGTCTTTATTAAGCGGGAGAGGTTCAGCCTAGAGGTGTCCTGACGCCTAACCCTTGTCAATACCCTTACATGTGAATGTAATGATTACATTTCGTATCGTAAGTTGTTCAAAAATCAAATGTGCATTTAAATAGTACTAGTATGTATGTAAAATTTAATATTTTTTACTAGATAATAACAATGCTACACATATCACTATCTACGTAAGAATGTTTTCCATTCTGTATACAGCAGTACGGAATGACATAAATACTGATGATTTTTGCAGTTCATATGAGGGGATAAAATGATTTGGGTGACAGGGATGAGCCGTGCTTGATTCAAATGTCATTCTCGTGAATTAAACTACAAAGCATCCACTGCAACAACAGATCTTTTCGTTCCCTTACAAAACAAATGTGCAATTGTTATTATTTCCTTCCCTTTTCTCTGGGTAATTTACAATGTGTTTCTGTGTGTAGTCTATTGAGAGTAATTATTATGGGTTAGAGAATACCGTCAATTATATTTCTAAAGAGAATATTACAAAAAATACGTGCTTTATTGATTTATTTTGTTTACTTTACTTCGCTTTTCTGCCACTTTTGGCTAATCACGAAGATGAGAATGAGTGATGATATGATGAAATTGGTGAAGGGACACTCACAGAAAACACCCAAGGCAAGACTTGATTCGAACCCGAGACCTCTGGCGTCGTAGCACGGTGTCATTACCACTCCGCCACGAAGGTCGGCTGTGTACTTGAAATAAAACGCACGAATAATATAATAACATTATTATTTAATACTGAGAATATATTTGTGTCTCTTAATACTTCATATCACTTTTCCCAAATTTTCAAACTCGTCTAGGCATGTTATCATTAGTCGTTACTTGGTATCTTGTATACGACATTATTATGAACAATTATGCACAAAAACTCTTTTTCAAGGAACACAATAAACTTGTTGCTTGCGCTCGGTGCGACTGCCTTTCAGCCCCCCAAACCCTAATAGCTGCGGTTTTGTCATCAACAGACTGAAGCATCTCGAGCAACGAAATAAATGTGCATACCTGCCAGGGATGAATTTATTTCTTACCTTATAAAACGTAATAATCAATTTTGAAGTAATATGTTCCATTCTGTTCTCTGAGTTTTCCAGAATGCTCATTTTTTCCAGAGTACTCAATACACAGTACACCGCAACTCGATATTTATTTTGTAATGATCTCCTCAATTTCCTCTCAGAAGAAAGAACTGATTTTGATCGAAAAATAAATAAATAACATTACGTAATGTCAATCCGCTTCTATTGAAATATTGAGAAATGCAGGACACGAACTGAAGCTAACAATCCTTGCGATAAGTGGAACTGCTACTTAGGGGTGGTAATGAAATATTTGCAAAATTTTATAAACATTTAAGAGACCACAAGGAGAAAGAATCTACTTATATATACAATATGTGTATGCTACAGATGTGAAAATTGTGCAATATCCAAATGCCCAAAGACATTCTTATAATTTATTTAACGGAGAGAGAGGAATGTCTGCACGTTATATAGATTCAACGGGTAACTTGGTGTTTGTCAGTGGCGTAGCGTTATAGTACGCCCGTACGCCCGGCGTTCCCAGCTTTCAATTTCAAAAATGCGTAAATGATGTAAATATAAATTTGAACTTGACTAATTTCATATATGTTTGACCTTCATGGCATTATAATAGCTATTTTTCGCGATCCGCTTGCAACGCTCCACTAACAACACTCGTTCTGGACTTTTTTCAATGCCTTTCCTGGCCGGACGCCGGGCAGGTTCGGCGTAAAGGACTCTATATTCTTTGCTGTCTATCTGGAGGGAAAGCTTGGATCTCTACAGCACGCGCGCAAATGCTCTCTCGTACGCCAGCGTACGGAGCAGGAGGACTAGCTACGTGATTGGTTCATGTGACCCTTCCTGCCTTCTGAAGCAGATGACAGCATTAGAATTCCCACCTGGGTCTTCGCGCTCGTGCTATGTGATGATACAATACGCAATATTGACTGACGTAGCTTTACCAAACTCAAATATACCACTTCTTAATTGCCACTGCATTGTATAATTTATCGCACGAAAAGCGATGTGCATTAAAAACTAAAAGATCAATACAGTTTTTGTCAAATAAGTTGGTGAAGTCCTCGTGATAGAAGTTCACCCTGTGGCTGCTCTACCACTTAACCCGCAAAACTATTATTTTTTTATTAATATTATTTTTTCTCGTTAGTATCTGTCAATGCAAATGTTTAGCATTCATTTGAAAACTCTTAACAGCGAATGATCTCTGAACAAAGTTATTTTAAAATGTTTATCAACATTCTCAAATTGTAATAAACAGTGGTCTCAATTACTAATCGGCACTGTTACGTCAGTTGACTGTACTGTATTTAAATCACCCACCTCCGTGTCAGAGTGTTTTGCACAGCGCGCCAAGACGACCGAGGCCCCTGATTCGAATCCCGGCGTGAGCACGGGTGTTCTTTTTGAGTGTCCCTTCTTCAATATCATCACTCATATTCATATTCGCGATTAACCAAAAGTGGTAGAAAAGCAAAGTAAAATAAACCAAATCAATCAGTAGTTGGATCATCCACAAGAATGACGTATACTGTTGTTCAGAGGCGCTTGTGATTCAGGTAGGTTTTTTAATGACTTGCGTCATGCCGAAAGGTATATAAAAAAAGATATAAGACACCGTGTTCAAAACATTTGTGGCATAGTGAGGCATCTAGTTTTCTAGCTAAAACATGCATGGATGATGTTTTATTGAAAACCCAGCTGAGTTTAGGCAAATAAACAATACCTGTGGCAACTAATACCATAAGTAAATTATTAAGCAAGAAAGGGCCGACCCTTCCTTTAGGCTTGGCGTTCCCACCTGAAATGCCCATGCTACGCCACTGGTGTTTGTAGTCTTCAACTGCATGAATTTATAACTCCCTTTTTATCTTTACGGTACGAAATATCCACATCCCAGAGGCACACGCTAATGTTAGCACTTCCATTAATTGCATTCGTCATTTGTCTCTTTTACGAAAAAATATCTTGAAACAAAATAATCTGTAACGTAGGCTAGTCTTCTGCTCTGACGTGCGAGCCTCGGACAATAAGCACAGCGGCGTCAAGACCGTGTCATTGTAGGTGTGACGTCATCACTACGGTAGCCAATAAGACGGCAGAAAATGCTTCACTATGTAGAGTTTGCAAAGCTGCGCCCAGGATGGTGCCACATATCTTTGAATTCCCCTAACACAGTGATTTTCGCCGTCCCTGTTCCAGACCCATGAATACAATATAACAGCGAGATGGAATTGGTGTTTTCTTTCTCTGATTGTACTTCCATCAGAGCTATTGCCCCTTTAATGTGAGGGTCTGCGCACACCCATGTCATTAGATTTGGGTGCCAAAGAGAAAAATGCCTGATAAAGAGGAAGGTTCCATTACACGGCACCTTCAAGTCTGGGTGAACAGGCGGCAAAGAACAAAAACCAGGAGCTAATAATCCATTTCTCTCTGCTGCTTATTGGGCTTTCTGTGGTAAACATTTACCTGGATTAGCTTACTATATGATTTGCAAATGGAACAGTTGGCAAGTTTCCCTTTTACCTTTTATTTTATGCAAGAACACCAACGAGCCGACAACAATGTCAGAATGCAAAATAATCATTAATGCCATGACAACTGTAGGAGGGGATGTCTATTCTCTAAGTGATTCAGTGTTTCACCTCACAAGGGGACATTCTGCCTCCATACGATTGTTTATTCTGATGTTCTTACTGATGGAATGAAAATATGTATATGCGATTTACTTTCCATTACACTTGACACGGACTGTACCGACTTCATACATTCGATCGTAATAAAAAAAACTTTTCCCAGCATATTCATGCAGTCAAGGTCGAGTCACGCAGGCATAATTACAAAGCCATCGCACATCTCTCTCTCCCTCTCTCATTTAAAGTGTCAAAGAGCTCATGCAATGTAAACTTAGACATGGGCTGACTTGAGGGCTTCCTCTATCCTAACGTCTCATGTTATATATAAAAAAAATACTCCAGTGAGTGAGTGAAGGGCGGTTTAAAAAAAAAGCACTACACTCCCTCTCCTTCCTTTCGAGGAAGTCTTTAATCCGCCACCGAGACTGTACAAAGTACTCTTCTTCATGCACAGATTAGTAATCGAGTATATTCCTACAGTTGAAAGTGTTCCTTTACTGGGACCCCTTTTTAGTATCAAGTAGTAGATACAATGTGTGAGATTGTTTAATAAGGCAGGAAACTAATTTGCGATCGAACACTTCATTCCCAGCCTTTTTTCCTTCGCTTATGCTGGTTTCCGTGGCGCAGTGGTTAGCACATCGTAGATCTAGGTTAGAATCCTACCCTCCATTCATCAATTTCATCACATCATGTCTCATCCCCATCTTCGCGATTAGCCAAAAGTGGCAGAAAAGCGAAGCAAATTATACCAAATCAATCAATCAGCCCCAGCATTTTTTATATTTTTTTCATAATGACGATCAAATCAAGAAATGTTAGAATGTCTAATTTTAAATTGTTAATCACGTAGCACGAAACTGAAGGGGCAGAGTGCTGGAAGTGCAAAAGTAACCTTTCGTACTCGTACTTTATTCTCGGACAGAACGTGCGTAGTATTACGAATGACATTCCCAATGAATGAGTAATAATTGTGACAAACCTAAACCCAAATAAAACCTGGCTTACTTCATAACATAATCAATAGAGTGAACTAAGCTTTCAAATAAACAGAAGTTGATTATTTTCCTTTTCTGCCAATTCCGACAATAATAATATTGTTCAGAAGTACAGCTCAACAAAGATGTGGAGAATCCGGCAAACTCGCGAAATAAAGTGGACAGTCATTTGTTCTCTCCTCGCGCTTCCCCATAACTTGTGCCCGAATATCGCCTTGTTGTCATGTCTATAATTTCCTTTCAGTGCTTCGTTCTCAATAACATTAACAACGATCTCGTATTACATCTCTACTTTCGATGTGTACAGTTTTCCCCCTTCATGTCGCATATTTTGGTAAAACAGGGGTATGATTACATGACGAGCAGCTGGTTGCATTGCCCAAGCTCCAACTCCTCGCTTACTGTTGGAAATTTGACAACAGCGCCAATGCATTTTTCACATGTTGCTCAATCTGTAACATAAAAATCTCTCTGCATTTCTTAGGTGAAGTTCGACGTCTAATATACTTATTATTTTCCAAAGAAGAGACGAAATGGGTAAGAGGAAGATTGAAGAGGACATTTCGTGTAAATTTTGTGCGTTCTACAGCACCGTGATCAAGGCATCACGTAATAAAAAAAAAAATATGCTGTCAGCAGCAAATTTAAACCTCGTAACCAACTAGCATATACGGTTACGGTTCTAACAGTGTCTGCATTGTTAGGTTAGGAGGCCAGATTTAGGGCTCTTAGCAACCAATTTTCGCCACGTGTGCAGGTCGCGTTACACTACCATTTCTCTCTCTCTTGTCGCCACGGCCTGCTGTATTCTTTAACAATCTGACTGTCCAAGGTTTTCTTCGAGTTCTTTTTTCAATCCTTCATTTTTTAATTCTATATAACAATATGCACAATGCTTACAATGACGGAAAACCTGCCTACTACTGCATTTGCAAAATTGGAAGTAACAAAAGGATACTTAATGTATACTGCCATAAGTTCATTTTGTTTAGGTAAATTGTTATTTTCCCTTGTTGATCCACACTCTTTGCCGCCCTCCAGACATCAAGGCGCCATTCAATGAAACAGCTCAGCGTTCTTCCCACGCTTGTTTCCTTCTGAAGTTCAAGTGTATGGAAAAATAATTCTTTGAATTCATATCATTTTAAAGAAAAACTTTACATTAAATTTTGAATGTAATTCTAATGATATTAATAAAAATAATTAAACTACATAAACATGTAATTCTGAAGTAATTCACTTATCTTATTTTATAAAAGTGACTGTTCCAGGATATTCAGCGAAAGAGCTAAAGAGTTGTTGCAAGTTCACTTTGTGAACAGATAGATTGTAAAAATAATGTAAAATAATTGTAAAATTTAAGAGCGATTTGAAGTTACGGAGATTGCCGAACAATAGGTGGGTTTAATGTGACGTCAGAAATAGTACCACCGCCATCTTCGTGGCCAAAGTGTTTGTCGTCTGCACGGAAATAGCCACCACGTAGCGTTCCGTTACACTTGCGCCAAAGGTACGTTTGTTGTTAGTACTGTGTAAAATGTCGGTAACATTGCATAAAATTAATGACAATGTTCTGCTATCTGAAAACAGCGGTAAATTTTCACGTGTTCAAGCTCTTTGCTCAGTCGACAGAAAAAGATATGAAGAAAAGGGGAAGAATTGCGGTGTAGATCCAGATGAACTGGACTATAACGAAATAAAAAGGGGCCTAAACATTTGGCCAATTATAGTTCACGTCTGTTTATTTACTTGACCCAGTTACCTGGAATCAATTTGTTTTCGTATTTATTAGTGGTTCGGATTCTGCATGAAATATTTACATCCAGTAAAGATTAACCGTAAATTCCAAGGCTCTGACATTACCGTCTGTTTCCCTATAAGTTTGTTCAAGCTCTGTAATTTAAAATGTTTCGTTGTCGAAAACAGTAATTTCACTCCTAACTTTAACAATTTCGAATATGCCAGTCTTCGTGGCGGAGTGTTGACACAGCGTGCTACGATGCCAGAAGTCCCGCGTTCGAATCCCAGCCTGGGCATGAGTGTTCTTTGTGAGTGTCCGTTAAACAATTTCATTGTATCATTACTTATCCTCATCTTCACGATTATCCAAAACTTGCAGAAAAGCGAAGTAAAATAAACCAAATTAATCAATCAATTTGTTAATATGTTTTAACCCAGCAGTGCTTCATTTTTCTGACAGTACGCAAAGCGTACTACCGGCATCTTCTCTCATGTATCGGATAAGAATTAATAACACTTTGTGTTAACGAACGAAATATAAATAATCAAGTACAAACGTTCAATTACCAAGATGAATTTAACTTTGTGTTATCATTTCTATCGTATCAGCACCCAAAAATCAAACAAACAAGCATACTTGTAAGTATGGTTAAACAGAGTTCGATCCATTTATACTAAAAGTAACAGAGGAAGGTGATGTATAAACTTTCCTGAAAGGAAATGTTCATTAATGTTGGTACAATTTATTCTTGCCAACCAGAGACGGCTTCCTCTGATCAACAATTATCGAGTCCTTTCATATTCCGTGTCGTGAAGTACACCTTCTCTTTTTCGAAAAATCCGAGGATAAACATGAGTTTCTGTTAAACAATAAAATACTGCATAATGTACCATCGTAAACCAGGTTATCAAATCTCCCGCCCGCCCGCTTGAATTCCGTATGTTTACAAGAACCTTACTCAATCATGGCTGCAGATCCAATAGTGCAACAGTTTATGACGTAGATGAAACACACTTATAGAGCTGTCCTATGTTCTTTGCCTAATAGGTTAGATTTTCGAAGGACAGTCCTTTTTTGAGAGCCATGTCCTTCGGTCCACGATGCCACTAAAAAAAATCCTATTATTCAGCAGCGTCCTGCAAACCATCCAGATGACTTCTTTAACCGAATAAAGTCTTCCCTTTCATTAACAAATAAACTTTTCTATGTATGAATAAACTGGAGGCATCGTGTGTTTGTACAAGCTCTTTCCCGGTTCCCTGAAGGAGTAGCTTCTCATCCTTTTTCATTCGCATGAAATGGAATTAGTGCTAAAAACTGAAGAACATTCTTGCTCTGAGTTCATAAATCTCTAGCTACATGCGCTACTTATAAGTGATAGCTAGAATCGCGTGTACCAGGACAAATTCTCCAACCAAAAGAGTGTTAGGTTACTTAGCGACAAATAAAAAAAAGCGAACAAATATCTTACTTCATCACAGAACTTACTAAGTGGGAACATATATGTTCCTTTCCCTAATACAAAATTATCATTTCCCACGCACCACATGAGTGCTTCCAAAGCTCTCCCTTACAACAAACTTCAACTAAAAATTATAACACAAGTATTTCTCTTCGTCATGTACTGTTGAGCCTGATTAACAAAAAATGCCAGATCTAAATTTTGCTTTCAGTCCTTGCGCTCAAGGGTGGTTTCAGGGTTCGAATTCCAGATAAGCATGTTTTGTACTTGTCCTTTCTTGCATCATAACAAGCTCTACAAATGCCTAATTTCGATATAACAACTGCAGAGCGCTTTTCCTGCTTTCAACATGTGACCGTTGTTATCTGATTCAGTAATCTAAAGCCCTTGTTCCACTGGTTTGGTTGCTACAAAGTATTTGACTGGTATCTATATTTCGCTGCAGGTTGCAAGCAAGATGTAACAAAATAATAGTTAATGGCATTCGCATAATATGTAATAAAACATGGCCATTATTATTCGGAAATATATTATGATTCTTCTTTCGCCGAGTGAAAGAATTCACTTTTACGCTAAAATTAACGACACAAAATAGCAGAGTACTGAAGCGGGGCTGAACAAAACGAATAAACAGCGTTCGCTTTCCGTTAACTCCTGATGTGTTGCAAAGCAATTAGCTTCTCTGCTGTACATTCCGTGTGTAAATGAAAGCAGTATTCCAGCTCCCCCCCTTAAAATTGTATGTTTCATTTCTCTCTTATATTTCATTACTTATTCACCTCATTAGGCAGATGAGTATTTAATTAATAGATGAATGAAACTGGTATAGCGATTCGAACCCAATGGTTTTGGTGTTAACAATATTTAGCAATGATGACTTCCTTACACTTTTGCCAGCAGTCAGAACTGAGAGTTAAATTTCTTACTGTGGGATTTTTTTTGTAAGTAAGGACGATGGCATGGAAAACAGCTGATTGCATCGCCCACGCCCCAACCGCCGGATTACTGTTAAAAATTATACACAGCGCTAATTGATTTATCTCATCTTGGTCAAGCCGTAACATCAAAATCATTATATCTATTTTTCTTAGGTGGAGCTGAACGTCTAATCACATCTAGGCAAATATACTTATTTCCTTCCTTCGCTGCTGATAAAACGTTTTCGCCTTTCAAGTATATGCAGGAAAATCATGCCTGGTGTACAGACTATTAAGAGAATTAAGAACGTTTCTGCTCCCCCCCTCTCTCCCTTCAAGAAAACAATAAGAATCGCTTTCTTCTTTCATTTCGCAGAACTATATTGAGTTAATCATGATGTACTTGTTACGTGAAATACAAGAACTGTTTTCGGGTGGTCGACTGCAGACAGAGTGAAAGGTTTGATATTAAAAATGTAACAAAGAGGAACGTTTGATACACCATTCAGAGATCAGAGAGGGGGTGACAGGGTATATATGCGAAAGTTTTCTTTGGCAGGTACAGCACTGTTCTTTCGAGCGGAACTATTGTTTAATCAGTGTGATAGTTCCCGATAATTCAAATCATTCGTTGTCTTTGCAATTACAATCGCACACCTCAATGTTATGAAATTAGAGTGACAACACGACCTATCGAATCGATTCTCATGTTTCATTGCAATTGCTTTTTCAAAAACAAAACAAGAACAGAACCATTAAATACCAAAGTAAAATACTTTCTGGCACTCTACAAGTAACAACACCGTTTGCTAAATATTTTAAATCTGTGTACCAGCAGGATGATGGAAAAAATAAGATGCTGAATATTCAATCTTACAGTGAAATTGGTAAACTAAACCTGTCAGATATTAGTCTTAAAAATATCGAAGATGCCATAAAAAATCTTAAGCCGAAAATCTACTGGTTCCGATAAAATTCCGCCTTACATACTTATGGGATGTGGATAGATACTCAAATACCCCCTGCACACGCTGTTGAATCTAGTGCTCTCCATCTCAGCATTTCAAGATATTTGGTTCGATCGATTGATTGATTTTGTGTTTTATGTCCACTTTATGCACAGTAAGGCTAATCGGGACTAGACCTACAGTTTAAAGTGGGATCCGAAGCACTTGTACCTCCACCGGCTATCGAACCTGGAACCCCTTGATTAGAACCCGAAGACGCTACCACTGAGCAATTGGGGAGGCCTCAAATATTTAGAAACTCTTCATCCTCCAATGAAGTAGAACCAACCCACTGGCAATATCCCCAATTCGAAATATGTGTAAAACATTTAATGATATAAATGAAAATGAAAACAGAAAACTCCAATATTGAAAAGAAAAATATTAAAATTACATAAATTACGATGGAACCTTAGACGTGTATGTTTGCTTAATGTGTTGTTTGTCTATATATTTTATTATATTACATTGATCTGTGCAATTATTCAATAATGGTATCTTAACTAGTGTATAATGAACGCAATAACTGGGTATTAGTCTATATCTGTATTACATGTTCAATTTCTGATACAGTATAAATAAATAAAGAGGTTTACTAGTAATTGTTTACTGCAAACATTTACTGCTGTGACTGTGCTAACTTTATCATCATTATTTCCGTACTTAACCCATAATTTGCAAGTTCCATGTTATGGTTGGAGCTTCCAACTAGCCGAATGGTTAGCGCTCACTCATAGGGTCTTCCATATATGGAGTATACTACAGTTGTAACGTCGTTGCCTTATAATCAAGGAAATCCCTTTTCGATACCCGGTGGAGGCACGTAATGGTTCGGATTCCACTTTAAATTGTATGTCAGTCCTAATTAGCCCATCTGTGCTTGAAGCAGACTTAAAATAAAATTCAAGTTAGCGCTCACGCCTTTCGGTTCGAACAATCACAGGTTCCCTTACCGGTGGTAGCTGGAAGATTATTGTTTCTTCAAGGCAATAGGGGAAATACGTGAAAGCAATACTAGTTGTGCAGATAACCAGATAACAGCGACAATGAGATGTGATGTGCTGGCCACGTGTCAACCACGATAAAACAGATTGGCAGGCCTCCCTTATTCAAATGCTGTTTCCCTACAGAGTTTAGTCTTCGTAACTGTCATGAAGATAATAATAGATAAAATGGGTGGGAAAATATTAACAAACATATGTATATCTTGATAATTTTTTTAGCTTACACAAGCACAAGAAATTTCTTATTTCTGTAATATCTAGGGTTCAAGCACGGAACGAGTTGTAGTCACTTTTATATCATACTGAAAACGTTTGTTATTCCGAGAAAAAAATATTTCTTATATTTAAGTCAAGATCCTACGAACTCTAGGAATTGAAGGAAAAATAGGCACGAAATCACATTTTCTTAAAATTTAATAATAACAACAATAATTTATTGTTTCAACAATAGTTGAATAGCATTCTCGCTCAAGAGGAATAGACATATTCACTCATCCCCATCTTTGCAAATTAGCCAAAAATGGCACAAAAAGCGAAGTAAAATAAAGCAAATAAATCAATCAATATTCATTCCCGAAACGCTCGAAAAAAGATTTTAGTTCCAATTGCGTGCATTAGAAAACCCGTTTATCTTTATTATTTTGATAATAAAATATATTGATTTTATTACATAAACTATCAAATGAACGGGAAACAAAGAATTGATTATAACGCCATTAAGCCTTGTTTCCTTTACATGAAAAACTCAAGATGCTGACCAAGGCAGAAATTTATTTTATTTAAAAAAAAATAAATTAAACGTAACGTTTCAACCTTCTAGCAAAGTCTTCATCAGACTCTGTATCATGTACAATTTTTTTATTAATTTGTACTTGATACAGAGTCTAATGAAGACCTTGCTAGAAGGTTGAAACGTTACGTTTAATTTATTTTTTTAAAATAAAATACATTTCTGCCTTGGTCAGCATCTTGAGTTTTTCAAAGAATTGATGGTGGAAATAATTTCAAAATTCATGGTAGGGCAAAAATCCGTGGAGTTTTTATGATGAAAATGTAGAAGTGGCGTTGTGTAAAGTATGCAAGGAAGCTAATGATCAAAAACCATTGAGTTTTGCATCAAAGGAAAGAGATCCTTTGTTTAATTTCTACTGTCTTTTTCCAACTGAAAACATGATTTAAGAAAATTCAGCCATGAAACTTTCCAGTGTCGCAAAGAATATTCTCAGAAAAGATAATTTTTTCCGCGAAGTTGTAACCGAAGTGTTTGAGCCCCTGCCAATGTTTTCTAAACGTCAGCGACACTGAGCCGCATTAACAATTCGCCATCCGGAGCAATCGAGACAGCAGCGACACAATTTTGCCGTTTTTCCTTGCAGTTGACGTTAATTATTTGTACAGCGACCTTGAACCAAACTGGAAGTACTTAGGTCGCCACCAACTGCTCCCGTGAATTTCACTGTTGCTGCTCTTGTTTGGAAGAGAACCCGAAAAGCGAGCTCTCAGAGATCCAGCACACAATTCTGGGCGAAAGGATTCCAAACGCTTTGGCGCCTCATAACGGTCATGGGGTCTTTGGTAGAGACTTCCATTTAAAGGGCACATCAGTTTACTGCAGCGAGGAAACAACGCAGCTGCAAGGGTTCTGATAAATCCGTTACGAATTTAACAATCATTCGTTATCGTCATTGCAATTTACGCGTACAATAAATCACTAACCTTAATCCTCATACGTTTTATACTTAAGATTTCGCAAGCGAACAACACACTGGCGTGTGGATGAAGTCCTCTGTGGAGTTTGTGTGCCCTGTCCATGTGTAATAGTGAAGTCTCCCTGATCACCCTTTGATTACAAGGCATCGCAACCTCCCCGATGGTTTAGTTATAACCAGGGCCCGGATTTTGATGACATGTCATCTTTTTTTCCTTGTGTAGTATGCATTGCTCTTTAGTAGGAAAATTCTAGATGTGACGCCCAGGTTACAAAAATGCGATTTTTATTATGCATTTTTTCGTCATATTTTCCATGTTTTAAGTTTTAGGTCATTTCTGCAAGTTTTAGGTCATTTTTTGGTAATTTTTCGCGTTTCACTCACAATATAATTATTCCATATTCAAAAAAACGTACTTACGCTCAAATTTAATTTCGATAAGCATATACGCGCAGTGCAACTCGCAAGTAAGAAGAAATCCACGCAATTGTTACTGCAACAGAATACATCCATGAAGGTGAATAAATCGTCCGATTTTAACAGAGACTTTTGTGAAGCTCTAGTTTCTGCTAACATCCCGTTTTGGACAGTAAACAATGCTAAATGTAAGAGCTTTCTCGAAATGCATTTCGGACGTCCTATCCCAAACGAATCAACTCTTCGGAAGAACTACCTGGTACAATGTTACGACAGCACCATGAACAAGATACGGGGAAAAGTACATGGGAAGAAGATCTTCATATCCATCGATGAAAAAAATGACGTAGAAAATCGTTGCGTGGCTAACGTTGTCATTGGTACGTTGGAGATCGACGGACCAGGTGAAGTCTTTCTGCTCACGAGTGAAGTGTTAGAAACTGTCAATCACTCCACAATATGTAGACTGTTTGAAAAGTGTATGTTTTTGTTACGGCCTGAGGGTATCAGATATGATGACGTCTTGCTTTTTGTGACTGACGCCGCGCCATACTTTGTGAAAGCTGGGAAGTCAATAAAGGCTTTTTACTCGAAAATGGTGCACATTACTTGCTTAGCACATGCTATGCATAGGGTGGCAGAGGAAGTTAGAGCAAATTTTCCTGAAGTGGATGCCCTTGTGTGAAAGACGAAGAAAGTTTTTATAAAGGCTCCTGCTCGTAAAGTGCTGTTCAAGTCCATGGCTCCCGGTGTTCCACTCCCTCGAGAACCTGTCATCACTCGGTGGGGTACCTGGATAGATTCAGCAATTTATTATTGCGATAATTTCCAAGCCGCTAAAATACTATTTTCAAACGGTGAAATTGAAGGACAGCTAGCCTTCATAAAGGCAAATTTCAGTTCCTTAACACATGGGATCACAAGTGTACGGGAGCAAGGTGCAAGCCTCTAAAGTTCTCTAACTGCAGTTAGAAAAATTGCATCTCATTTGCAAAGTGTAGGAGGAGAAGTTGGTAGAAGCGTATCGAAGAAAGTGGAAAGCGTTCTTGACAAAAACTCTGGATACAAAACTTTGTGTCGCATTTCTCAGGTGTTGGCCGGTGATTCATTTGATACTTCGTGCATTGAAGAACTCACTGCCACCGATTTAGTGCATTTCAAGTACGCTCCTGTAGTGTCGGCAGATGTGGAAAGGAGTTTCTCCAAATACAAAAATGTGCTGTCCGACAACAGGCGTTCACTTACTTTAGAGAACCTTCGCATGCTCATTGTTAAGTACTGCAATAACTCTGAATAAGTAAGATTTTTTTTATCTAAAATTCAATTACAGAAGTAAGAATTGTGCCGTGCCGTACACAGTCATACGTTGAAACAGAGAAAAATTGTAAGTATTTTTTGTACTGCCATACCCTGAAATAAATAAAAAAAAAATTAAGTCACTTTTTCACTTTATAACTATCATACCTTGAAATATAGACAAATTTTTAAGTCATTTTTTATGTCATTTTCTTGATATTTAGGTCATTTTATAGGTCATATTTCAGATTTTTTTAGGTCATCAAAATCCGGGCCCTGGTTATAACATCGCCACCGTGTAATCAAGAGGTACCGGATTCGAGGTTTCGATACCTTGTGGACGCACATAGTTATTCGGTTCGATGTAAAATAAATCAAATGAAAATCAACCGTTGTCAATTATGTAAGCTCCTTGCTTATTTTGCTTGAGAAACGAGCTAGTAAATATTCGCCCTCCCCCTATCCAGATTATTTCAATTTCAAGACAAGGTTCGACTGCTTCTACTTTGACATATTCAGCTCAGAGAAAGCAGAAGATTCTACAGCCATTTTTACATTTTGTTTAGTTTGTTTTGAATTTATGTAGTTAAATTAACCCTAAAACAGGAAAAGTGACAGTGATATTCAAGGAGTAAAACACAGAACATTCTCAAACATCGTCATTCCAAGAGAGGACTTCATACGTCCTATTGTCTTACTACACAACAGTATCTGACATGTAATATACTTACAAACATCCGCATAACTATGAGTTTTTAGAGCAATACAGCATTAACTGTCAGTTATGTAAATGAAACAGCACTAAAACTTCCAAAGGAAAACAAGGATAATATGATTCACAGAAACTAAGAAACCAAAACAACCTTTAAAATTTTCAGGCTGATTTGTGTGTTTACCATGTAGCTACTTTTTGAACTTTGTTATTACAAAATTTTAAAATTAAAACAAGCAAGTAATAAGTCAATAGTTTTTTGAGAAAAGAAGAAAAGATAGTAAAACTTCTTCAATACAGGAGGTCTGAATGCTTCTATTTTAAAATCATTCAACAATATTTGACTACACGGTGAGATGAGTGTGATCTGAGCGTTACTTGAAATTAGTTTGTGAATCAAGCTTAATAGGTCGATGCCCTCTTTTCAGTTTTATTACACTTATTTCAGGAAACTTGTAATATCATATGGAATATCAGTTTATTACCTTGTCAAATATAAAAATTCAATCAGACGACGGTCCACCTCCAGTTTGCTCCAATTTGGTTATTTCGGTACGTTCATATCAGTATGAACAAACATGGTACCCATTATCACCCCAAATACGTCAGAAAAAAGAAGTTCAAGAGCGCGTTCAGTCTATTTCTATTTTCTTAAACTTCTTTATTTCAACAAGTTTGTATCAATATAAAAAGGCTCTAACCCGATTATCAGCATACAACTTTCAGAAGTAGAGAAGTTCGAGTAGTTTTTATTACGGCAAATCCCACTGAACAGTATACCAGAGTTCGTTCATTCTAAGACTATGCATTGCAAGGCTGAGCCACAGTTCCCCGTGCCATGAAGACACATTTACGAAATTTGGTCCTACCCCCACATTCTCCCGGCCACTTTGAAGGTGATGCAATCAGCAACACATAAGGTTGTTCCCGGTACCCATAGATATAAGGCTAGGTGGACCCCAGGGCCGCTTTGTGCGGGGAAAAGGCCTGACAAATTCCAACCTTTGATCACCCACCCCGGGAATTGAACCCGGTTTTTCCGCGTGGATGTGAGACGCCCTACCGTCTAGACGACCGCGAGTCTATAGACTATGTAGTAAGCAGAATGAAATAGTCAGAAACGGTGGAGACTCCCCGATGGCGTAGTGGTATCGTCGTCATCTTTCATCAATGGATCCCAGGTTCGATACCCGGTGGATACAGATAGTGGTTCGGATCCCAATTTAAATTGTAGGTCCAGTCCCGATTAGCTTTATTGTGCATAAAGTGGACTTAAAATACCAACTCAATCAATCTATAATATAATCAAGGCAAGCTTGAATACAGGCTGTACGCAGGATTTATTTTTTTCACGGGCGGTGCAGATCAGAAAATATGGAACAAACAATATAATCTAAATGCTGCTGAATTGATTGAAGTACGTTATTTTACGTTGCTTCTCTGACACTTTTTGTTAATGGCGACGATGAGAGAGGGTGATCTGATGAAAATGATGAAGGGACACTTACAAAGAATGCCCGCCAATGTTCAGGCCGGAATTCGAACCCGGGACCACTGGAGTCATAGCGCGCTGTGCTAACACTCGTCACGGTGGTCAGTGAAATGCTGTTGGAACATTTGATGCGACCACCAAGAATGGAGTAGTGTTGCACCTAAACGCACAAGTATAAAGTTGAAATATTATGGTCCAAAGTATAGAAAAAAAATCAACATCCATTCCGATCCGACAATCGGCAACATAGTCGCTTGCAGACAAACGCTGTCACAGAGCGTACAGCTTGGTGCTTACTGTATACATTTATTTCTCGGATTCTCTATTCGAAGAGTATAACAATGTTTTCAATTTCCTTTAATTTTCTTAAAAACCGAAAAACCATGATAATTCCATGTTTTAAAAATAATATACAGAGTGAACCAAAAGTAGGTGGAGAGTAGGTCTACAACAAGAGCCTCAGCAGAATTGAGTATTTCACAAACTTCTATTATACGAATCCTGAAATCTATTGGGTTGAAACCTTATCGTCCACGGCTAATTCATGGCAGATTGGAGGATGATCCAGACAGTAGCGAGCGAGATCATGCTGAAAATTATTATTTCCTGTGCACCTACTTTTGGTTCAATCTGTATTTAGAAATTAAATGATACGTATTAGGAACTATTATTAAAACAAAGAACATACATAAATTTGAATTAAACAAAATAAAAAATATATATATATATATACTAAGGTTCCAAGAAGTCTGGACAGAGATTAAAAAAAAAAAAAACTCAAACTCAACTAAATCGTGACGTTGCATCAATGGTTATAAAACTAAAATAACTCAATATCGCATACTGCAGAGTTCAGGTGCTTGTTTCTCTCCACAACAAACCCATTGATTTTTACAAATAGAAATTCTTTCAAAATCTAAAAATTAAAAAAAAAATTAAATATTTTTTTAAAATATAAATGCCTGTATTACCTTAGTGGGATTATATAGATTTCCATAGTTCGAGAGGATTGCATGGTCCCCTTGCCAGGCATGTACCATGATCAATATTTTATGCATATTATTATAAATAGTATTGTGCATATATTTTCTTTGGTACTGTCATTCAAAGTTATGATCCCAATATAATACTCGCCTTCCAAAAAGTTCGGCGGAAATAACCATTGACTAAACAACAAATATTAAATAGGTTTATTTTCACTCTTTAATTTTAGAATTTCATAAATCTTTAGGGGTGTCCGGATCACCTGGACCCCCTTCTAAATATATCCTTGCCCATGCCACTCGGCACGGACCTGTTTTAACCAGTTTACTACTTGCAGAGGTGTAGAAGTTCAATATGGCGACTATCCATTTCCGTTTTTTTTTTAACTCACATATTTGAACGAGTTCATATTAAGAATAGAAAGCTTCATAGCTATTATGAATGTACAGGTTTCAGTAATAAATAACTTCAACATGGTCGTCTTTCCCTTACTTATCGTTTCGCCATATTAATATACCCAAGGTAACATAAACTAGCAGCATATTGCTTTTTAGTTAATTTAATTATATATATATCTCCATAATTTCATTGTAGACTTGGTTTTAACATAAAATCTTGTGGTAAATCAGTCGCCTGAGGTTCCTCGTTTGGTTGGTCTCCTGCTGGAAATTTTGTTGCACATTGTTTCGATGAGTCATCCGTCACGTGATTTTTAGTTCGCAGCGGGTTTCACACACTCAGATGTCGCCACCGTCGTGTTGTTAAACACAAAGTGTTTATGCTGACTGGTGCCAAACATCGAAATTTGGAACCTTTCACACGAGTGTGTGGCTTTGACCGGTCTGTAACCCCGAAACTAAACTGCGTTAAAATTAAATTTTTCTGGTGTAATTTAGCCTGTAAATTACGAAAAATTAATTAGTTCAAAACGAGGAACCACGAAAAGTTCCTCGTTTCGAAAAGTTCCCACAAGTGTTGGTGTTAAAACCGATTTGGTTCCTGCTTTTTCACGGTACGACAACGCACACAAACACACACACACACACACACACACACACACACACACACACACACACACACACACACACACACACACACACACACACAGCTATATTTTCCAAGTTTACAGGAGTATTCTCTAAGTTTACTCAAATAACACATTTTAAATGTTTTTTGAATTAAACTTTGAACACACGAAGTGTGTTTCGTCAATTCAAGAAAGTTTTCAATTATATTTTGGATGCAAAAGTATGTTTTGTCAAGTTCTACCCTTTTATTTTACAAGTTTAGGCTTATTATTACTCAAATAACCAATTTCATCTATTCAGACAACATTTTGTTTGTTATATTTTACTCACAAAGACATTTTTTCAATTTTTAACTTATTATTACTCAAATAACACAATTTAATCCAGTCAGGAAGGATTTGTTATTATATTTTGGATGCACAAAGAGATGTTTTCAACATTTTTACTGATTTTTTGCAGGGTATGTATTAATTTGTATTTATTTTGTTTTGTATCATATATACATTTAAATTTTTTAACTTAGAGTTTAGTATTTATTTAAATCTTTTCAAAAACACTAAAGAAAAAGTACTTTTAGCTAAAATGTAAGCCACAGAATATATTATTATTATTATTATTATTATTATGGTTTACTGATTTCCACTATACTATTTTTGGTTCTGTATTTCTATATGTATTTATTTAGGTCAGGTTACGCCTGCTACGTAGGAAAGTTTGTTTATTTTAGAGTTTGCTGAGTATTTTGTTACTCTTATACTAGGTAAAGTTTTCTAAATATATCAGGTAGGGCTCCATCCATATACTTTTGTTTTTGCTGTTTGGAGATGATGCGATCAGCATCACTCTCCATCTGCTTTTTATTTTATGTACCCAATATTATTTTGAGGCTTAGTGAATTCTAGACCCTATTTATGCAGGAGAGAGGGCTTGAAAATTTTGATCTCAGAAAACCCACAACTATTTGTCAGAGTATTTTAAAGGATATTTTATATTTATTATGTGCCACTAGAATATCAAAGCTTGCTTAATTTTTATGTCTGTAACGCTGTTATTGTATTTCTAGCTAAGGTTTACTGGATAAAATACACG
The DNA here is from genome assembly GCF_977018435.1 of Lepisma saccharinum. Taxonomy (NCBI): domain Eukaryota; kingdom Metazoa; phylum Arthropoda; class Insecta; order Zygentoma; family Lepismatidae; genus Lepisma; species Lepisma saccharinum. The sequence continues at coordinate 52,712 of NW_028143329.1, forward strand.
AAATGTTTATCATTTCGACTATTTGCTTTTATACGAGGCCAAATTTTTAGTGTAACGAAAATTATTGTGTGTTTATAAAGACTGAAATTCATTTACCGATGGGTCCATAACTGGACGCCTAACAACATTGTTCCTTTTTTTTTTAAAAAAAATATATAACCATTTATCAATATATTGACAATTCACAGGACAAGACGAAGTTCACAGACGACTGACTATATGGACCATAGGTCCACTTGCTACAGTTTTTTTCTATGCTAGAAGAATAACTTAGGCTTATAGCCTTTTTTCAAGGTATTTTTTAAGTATTACTGGTTTTTTGGGTGCATCAACACTTGGGTTATTTCTATTTGGTTTATTGTACGAGGCTACAATCACTATCTGAACACTGAAATTCTCTGAATGAAACTAAAAGCTTAGGCTGTAACTAGGGGCTTAGTATGTATATCGACAATTTATAGGACAACACGAATTTTACAAAGGATTATAGGTGACGTAGGACCACACGCCAGAGCTTTGTTAATCTGCAAGAAGCATTTACAGCTAATATTACGAGGAAATGAGGTTGATTTTTTACTGTTTCACAAGAATGCTATCTTTTATACACCCAATATTTGCTTCTTCAAGGAACTACATGTACCAGAAGCACTTACAGGCCAACTCTAACTAGACTTCGACTTATTCTATATCAGGTGCTAAATTTATAAAGAACTATGATTGTGTATATTTCTGAGGAAGTACGCAAAAGCAGATTACCCGATTAAAGTATCTGAAAAACAGATTTTTCTATGCAAGTATATTTTTATTGACTGGATTATTTAACAGATCAAACAGGAAGACTGCAAAATTCATTAAATGTAGTTCTATAGTATAGGTGGTTTCAGAGATATAAAAAGAACAAATATAAGATTTCGTTTTTTTTGCTTCTGAGCCTAATCGCGACGCTAAGGATAAATGACCAGGAAATGTAACGGAGGAGAAACAATCCCAAAAGTTATGGGCTGCACCACAGAGATATTACAGTAGGTGTAGGTTCTACCACCAGAACAGTTCTATCATAATAATACTGGTTATGCTGTACTGTTAGCTAAAGATGCTGATATTTGAGAAATTTAAAAGCTTATTTGCAAAATTTTAGATAAATAATAATCTGTTAGACTGTAAACATATTTTATATCCATTCTGCAAACGATCCGATGACAAAATTTAAAAATTGTTATCGCCCAGACAGGGACTCGAACCCTGGACAGATAGGTTAAAAGCCTAACGCTATACCAACTAAGCTATCTGGGCACAAGGTATTCTTTTTTGAAAAGTTAGTTATGTTAAGAAATATATTGAAACACTTGAGAACACTTTTGGTCTGGTTCGACAGAGAAGGAGACAACATTTCTAAATTTTTACAGACTGGGTGTATTTTTCCACTATAGAGGCCTTCACTATATGTAATTCGAACCGCTAAAGTTCAGCTAGCTTCCAAAATTGAGGTAAAGATTGTGTTTGGCGAGATTAACAAGTTACAATTATATCCAGTTACGGACAAATAAAGCTAAAACTCTTAGATTTACTGTACTAGCCAAGTTTTAGTAACATTTTCTTCACTTTAGTACAAATACCAAAGAAATAGGTATATTTTATTTATAATTTGACAAAATGTACTAGTATTTAATTCACAAAGTTAGGTAAAAGGCAGTATTTTAAAAACTTCAAATTTACTGCCTTCAAATTTTATGTTATTTAGCCACTAACAACTGGTTTACACTGTTTGGCATCCTTTAAATAGGAAAAGAAGGAATTATTTGTTTAGTATTTTTACTACTTTATATTTATTTAAGAAAACAATTCTACAGTTTAACTTAATTTTAACAAATTGTTACTAATTTATATATCAAATTTATGTTATTTAGAGTGTATGAAGGCGTATAAAGTTAATATTTGTACTTATCAGTTCAACTAACAATTATATTTTACACACAAAAGATAATGTTTACAGTTAAATTACTTGAATCAGAGAATAATATTTTACAGTAATTGAGTCATTCAGCACTAGTCAGTACTTTTATGCATCAGAAAGTTTTCTTAATTTTCTATTACGCATGCTATTTTGAGCTATTCTTAAAATGTATTTCTAGGGCAATCTGGTTTAATTTTCTGCTTATAATGCAAAGTTGACAGTTTTCGCACAATGCATTGTACATTTGTTATATTCTCTACTTACAATCCAAATATTGTGCTTATTTAATGTATAACTAACTAACTCTCTAGCCTTCTTAAACCTGAATGTTCATGCCTGCAGCAACACATGCCTTTCATCTGTCCCTGTCCTGAGCAACATCTATATACTCCTTTCCTTCCTTACCAATTTCCTTTAGGTCCATCTCTACATTATCCCTCCATCTTTGTTTTGGTCTTCCTATTGATCTTTTACCATCAGGTTTCCCAACAAGAATCCTGTATACTCTTCTTTCCTCTCCCATTCGTACCATATGATCTACACACCTAAGTCTTCTTGATTTAATCATTCTAATAATATCTGGACATGAATACAAATTATGTACTTCTAAATTACGTAACCTTCTCCACTCATCTGTCTCCTCATCTGTTTTAGGCCCAAATATTTTCCTAAGGATTTTATTTTCAAATACTCTCAATTTATGTTCCTTTTTCAATGTAAGGGATCAAGTTTATTTACTGTATTTAACTTTTATTTTTTGTAATTAACAAAAATTAAAAGCTTATACTGTAGTTATTAGATCTTTTTCTATCAGCTTATATTGAAATTAATATTATTAGGTATAGTCTTTGATTTATAACTATATTGCTTTTTTATCAATTTATCTAAGAGTACACGCAGACAAACACATGTGTACACACTTTTCTGTAAATAGATATGCCTTTTTTCAATATTTTAGTATGAAGATTGCACTTTAGCTATTTAAGCAAGGGTAGGAAAGGTAGGATTTCTGAGAATTTGTTGCAGGATTTTGTTGTCCAAGTATAGATGAGAACTGAGCTGGGAGACTGTTTTGAACCTTTTCATGATAGTTTGCATGTGAACTGTATGCAAATTGAGCACTATTGACTGTGCATGCTTCTAAGTTTTGCTGTTATTTTACATCAAGTCTGTGAGACTGTAGTCAGTTTTCCCATTTCAAGTAGTTTTTATTGATTGTATTTGTATATGTTGTGGGGACTTAGCAGTTTTATGTTATGAGGCAGTTTGTTGTAGAATATTTTTACATGATTGTTTTGAGATATTGAGTGTCTGCTGTTTTACTTGTAATTATTTTCCTTCTTGTGTTGTGTATTTGTCTATATTTTGTCCAAGTTCGTAGTATTTAGAATAATTGTTGTTAACTTGTAGATGTAGGGAGTAATAATCCTTTGCAAGATGCCCTATACTTTAGTCTGAACATTATTCTTAGTGTTCACTTTTGTAGCTTTAGTATTCTGGTAGTATTATTAATGTAGAGGTAAATTAGGCTGAAATGTAGGCATTTTTCTGATAAATTATACTCACTTAGTTGTTTCAGCAGGTAGAAGTTGCATGATGGTTTACTGCTGATGATGTTAATTTGCTCTTCTTATGTACTACGTATGATGAAGCTTACTTGAGTAATTGGAATTTTCTACTGAAAAAAGGATTGCTTGTCTATTTTATTCCTATGTTGTTGAGTTTGTCCATAAGCAAGCCATGTTTTTACTCTATCCTATGCCTTGGAAGAATCTAGATATATATTGTGTTTGCAGTTTTAAGTTTCTCTAAGGTTTCAGCTATGTAGTTTTTTAAACTGTGCTATGGGTGTGACTACTGATTTCTCTTTCTGGATGCCATGTTGGTTTCTGTGTATTCCTCTTGCTGCTTGAATTTGACTTAGGTTGTTTGCTTTTTTTTTCTTAGATCTTTATTTGTTTATTTGTTCAGTATTTTTTTATTTTTTGAATTTTAATTACTTTAATTTTACATTAACTAACATATTTTACTTTAACAACAAAAGAATTTACTCTAGTATAAAAACTTCTACTATCAAAAATGTACTATTATAACTTTTAATTTTAGAAAATTGTATTTTTAAAACTTTAACTTTGAAAAATTGATTTTTAATTACTTTAATTTTACATTAACTAACAATTTTTACATTAACTAACAAATTTTACATTAACAACAAAATAATTTGCCCTAGTATAAAAACTTCTACTAACAAAAATATACTATTATAACTTTTAATTTTAGAAAATTGTATTTTTAAAACTTTAACTTTGAAAAATTGAATTTTAACACACTTTGACTTTAACAATGTACTTTGAATTTTTATATGTAAAAGAATATTAAAAAATAAAAAATACTGAACAAATAAACAAATAAAGATCTAAGAAAAAAAAAGCAAACAACCTAAGTCAAATTCAAGCAGCAAGAGGAATACACAGAAACCAACATGGCATCCAGAAAGAGAAATCAGTAGTCACACCCATAGCACAGTTTAAAAAACTACATAGCTGAAACCTTAGAGAAACTTAAAACTGCAAACACAATATATATCTAGATTCTTCCAAGGCATAGGATAGAGTAAAAACATGGCTTGCTTATGGACAAACTCAACAACATAGGAATAAAATAGACAAGCAATCCTTTTTTCAGTAGAAAATTCCAATTACTCAAGTAAGCTACATCATACGTAGTACATAAGAAGAGCAAATTAACATCATCAGCAGTAAACCATCATGCAACTTCTACCTGCTGAAACAACTAAGTGAGTATAATTTATCAGAAAAATGCCTACATTTCAGCCTAATTTACCTCTACATTAATAATACTACCAGAATACTAAAGCTACAAAAGTGAACACTAAAAATAATGTTCAGACTAAAGTATAGGGCATCTTGCAAAGGATTATTACTCCCTACATCTACAAGTTAACAACAATTATTCTAAATACTACGAACTTGGACAAAATATAGACAAATACACAACACAAGAAGGAAAATAATTACAAGTAAAACAGCAGACACTCAATATCTCAAAACAATCATGTAAAAATATTCTACAACAAACTGCCTCATAACATAAAACTGCTAAGTCCCCACAACATATACAAATACAATCAATAAAAACTACTTGAAATGGGAAAACTAACTACAGTCTCACAGACTTGATGTAAAATAACAGCAAAACTTAGAAGCATGCACAGTCAATAGTGCTCAATTTGCATACAGTTCACATGCAAACTATCATGAAAAGGTTCAAAACAGTCTCCCAGCTCAGTTCTCATCTATACTTGGACAACAAAATCCTGCAACAAATTCTCAGAAATCCTACCTTTCCTACCCTTGCTTAAATAGCTAAAGTGCAATCTTCATACTAAAATATTGAAAAAAGGCATATCTATTTACAGAAAAGTGTGTACACATGTGTTTGTCTGCGTGTACTCTTAGATAAATTGATAAAAAAGCAATATAGTTATAAATCAAAGACTATACCTAATAATATTAATTTCAATATAAGCTGATAGAAAAAGATCTAATAACTACAGTATAAGCTTTTAATTTTTGTTAATTACAAAAAATAAAAGTTAAATACAGTAAATAAACTTGATCCCTTACATTGAAAAAGGAACATAAATTGAGAGTATTTGAAAATAAAATCCTTAGGAAAATATTTGGGCCTAAAACAGATGAGGAGACAGATGAGTGGAGAAGGTTACGTAATTTAGAAGTACATAATTTGTATTCATGTCCAGATATTATTAGAATGATTAAATCAAGAAGACTTAGGTGTGTAGATCATATGGTACGAATGGGAGAGGAAAGAAGAGTATACAGGATTCTTGTTGGGAAACCTGATGGTAAAAGATCAATAGGAAGACCAAAACAAAGATGGAGGGATAATGTAGAGATGGACCTAAAGGAAATTGGTAAGGAAGGAAAGGAGTATATAGATGTTGCTCAGGACAGGGACAGATGAAAGGCATGTGTTGCTGCAGGCATGAACATTCAGGTTTAAGAAGGCTAGAGAGTTAGTTAGTTATACATTAAATAAGCACAATATTTGGATTGTAAGTAGAGAATATAACAAATGTACAATGCATTGTGCGAAAACTGTCAACTTTGCATTATAAGCAGAAAATTAAACCAGATTGCCCTAGAAATACATTTTAAGAATAGCTCAAAATAGCATGCGTAATAGGAAATTAAGAAAACTTTCTGATGCATAAAAGTACTGACTAGTGCTGAATGACTCAATTACTGTAAAATATTATTCTCTGATTCAAGTAATTTAACTGTAAACATTATCTTTTGTGTGTAAAATATAATTGTTAGTTGAACTGATAAGTACAAATATTAACTTTATACGCCTTCATACACTCTAAATAACATAAATTTGATATATAAATTAGTAACAATTTGTTAAAATTAAGTTAAACTGTAGAATTGTTTTCTTAAATAAATATAAAGTAGTAAAAATACTAAACAAATAATTCCTTCTTTTCCTATTTAAAGGATGCCAAACAGTGTAAACCAGTTGTTAGTGGCTAAATAACATAAAATTTGAAGGCAGTAAATTTGAAGTTTTTAAAATACTGCCTTTTACCTAACTTTGTGAATTAAATACTAGTACATTTTGTCAAATTATAAATAAAATATACCTATTTCTTTGGTATTTGTACTAAAGTGAAGAAAATGTTACTAAAACTTGGCTAGTACAGTAAATCTAAGAGTTTTAGCTTTATTTGTCCGTAACTGGATATAATTGTAACTTGTTAATCTCGCCAAACACAATCTTTACCTCAATTTTGGAAGCTAGCTGAACTTTAGCGGTTCGAATTACATATAGTGAAGGCCTCTATAGTGGAAAAATACACCCAGTCTGTAAAAGTTTAGAAATGTTGTCTCCTTCTCTGTCGAACCAGACCAAAAGTGTTCTCAAGTGTTTCAATATATTTCTTAACATAACTAACTTTTCAAAAAAGAATACCTTGTGCCCAGATAGCTTAGTTGGTATAGCGTTAGGCTTTTAACCTATCTGTCCAGGGTTCGAGTCCCTGTCTGGGCGATAACAATTTTTAAATTTTGTCATCGGATCGTTTGCAGAATGGATATAAAATATGTTTACAGTCTAACAGATTATTATTTATCTAAAATTTTGCAAATAAGCTTTTAAATTTCTCAAATATCAGCATCTTTAGCTAACAGTACAGCATAACCAGTATTATTATGATAGAACTGTTCTGGTGGTAGAACCTACACCTACTGTAATATCTCTGTGGTGCAGCCCATAACTTTTGGGATTGTTTCTCCTCCGTTACATTTCCTGGTCATTTATCCTTAGCGTCGCGATTAGGCTCAGAAGCAAAAAAAACGAAATCTTATATTTGTTCTTTTTATATCTCTGAAACCACCTATACTATAGAACTACATTTAATGAATTTTGCAGTCTTCCTGTTTGATCTGTTAAATAATCCAGTCAATAAAAATATACTTGCATAGAAAAATCTGTTTTTCAGATACTTTAATCGGGTAATCTGCTTTTGCGTACTTCCTCAGAAATATACACAATCATAGTTCTTTATAAATTTAGCACCTGATATAGAATAAGTCGAAGTCTAGTTAGAGTTGGCCTGTACGTGCTTCTGGTACATGTTGTTCCTTGAAGAAGCAAATATTGGGTGTATAAAAGATAGCATTCTTGTGAAACAGTAAAAAATCAACCTCATTTCCTCGTAATATTAGCTGTAAATGCTTCTTGCAGATTAACAAAGCTCTGGCGTGTGGTCCTACGTCACCTATAATCCTTTGTAAAATTCGTGTTGTCCTATAAATTGTCGATATACATACTAAGCCCCTAGTTACAGCCTAAGCTTTTAGTTTCATTCAGAGAATTTCAGTGTTCAGATAGTGATTGTAGCCTCGTACAATAAACCAAATAGAAATAACCCAAGTGTTGATGCACCCAAAAAACCAGTAATACTTAAAAAATACCTTGAAAAAAGGCTATAAGCCTAAGTTATTCTTCTAGCATAGAAAAAAACTGTAGCAAGTGGACCTATGGTCCATATAGTCAGTCGTCTGTGAACTTCGTCTTGTCCTGTGAATTGTCAATATATTGATAAATGGTTATATATTTTTTTTTAAAAAAAAAAGGAACAATGTTGTTAGGCGTCCAGTTATGGACCCATCGGTAAATGAATTTCAGTCTTTATAAACACACAATAATTTTCGTTACACTAAAAATTTGGCCTCGTATAAAAGCAAATAGTCGAAATGATAAACATTTCGTGTATTTTATCCAGTAAACCTTAGCTAGAAATACAATAACAGCGTTACAGACATAAAAATTAAGCAAGCTTTGATATTCTAGTGGCACATAATAAATATAAAATATCCTTTAAAATACTCTGACAAATAGTTGTGGGTTTTCTGAGATCAAAATTTTCAAGCCCTCTCTCCTGCATAAATAGGGTCTAGAATTCACTAAGCCTCAAAATAATATTGGGTACATAAAATAAAAAGCAGATGGAGAGTGATGCTGATCGCATCATCTCCAAACAGCAAAAACAAAAGTATATGGATGGAGCCCTACCTGATATATTTAGAAAACTTTACCTAGTATAAGAGTAACAAAATACTCAGCAAACTCTAAAATAAACAAACTTTCCTACGTAGCAGGCGTAACCTGACCTAAATAAATACATATAGAAATACAGAACCAAAAATAGTATAGTGGAAATCAGTAAACCATAATAATAATAATAATAATAATAATATATTCTGTGGCTTACATTTTAGCTAAAAGTACTTTTTCTTTAGTGTTTTTGAAAAGATTTAAATAAATACTAAACTCTAAGTTAAAAAATTTAAATGTATATATGATACAAAACAAAATAAATACAAATTAATACATACCCTGCAAAAAATCAGTAAAAATGTTGAAAACATCTCTTTGTGCATCCAAAATATAATAACAAATCCTTCCTGACTGGATTAAATTGTGTTATTTGAGTAATAATAAGTTAAAAATTGAAAAAATGTCTTTGTGAGTAAAATATAACAAACAAAATGTTGTCTGAATAGATGAAATTGGTTATTTGAGTAATAATAAGCCTAAACTTGTAAAATAAAAGGGTAGAACTTTACAAAACATACTTTTGCATCCAAAATATAATTGAAAACTTTCTTGAATTGACGAAACACACTTCGTGTGTACAAAGTTTAATTCAAAACACATTTAAAATGTGTTATTTGAGTAAACTTAGAGAATACTCCTGTAAACTTGGAAAATATAGCTGTGTGTGTGTGTGTGTGTGTGTGTGTGTGTGTGTGTGTGGGGGTGTGTGTGTGTGTGTGTGTGTGTGTTTGTGTGTGTGTGTGTGTGTGATGGTGTGTGTGTCCAAAATGTAATAAAAAACACGTTCAAATCGTGTTATTTGAGTAAATATTAGGCTAAACTTGTGAAATAAACAAATAAAGGTTGAGAACACACACTTTGTGTGTCGAAAATATAACTAAAAATCTTTCCTGAACAGATTGAATTGTGTTATTTTCATAATAATAAGCCTAAACTTGTGAAATAAACAGATAGAAGTTGAGATCACACACTCTGTGTGTCGAAAATGTAACTAAAAGTCTTTCCTGAACAGATTGAATTGTATTATTTTGGTAATAATAAGCCTAAACTTGTGAAATAAACAGATAGAAATTGAGATCACACACTCTGTGTGTCGAAAATATAACTAAAAGTCTTTCCTGAACAGATTGAATTGTGTTATTTTGGTAATAATAAGCCTAAACTTGTGAAATAAACAGATAGAAGTTGAGAACACACACTTTGTGTGTCGAAAATGTAACTAAAAGTCTTTCCTGAACAGATTGAATTGTGTTATTTGAGTAGAAAAATAGGCATAAACTTGTAAATAATAAATTAAACATAGAAAAAAATGTCTTTGTGAGTCCAAAATTTAATAAAAAATGTTGCTTGAATAGTACAAATAGTGTTATTTTGGTAAAAAATTAACTTAAAGTTGTAAAATAATAAGTTAAAAATTGAAAAAATGTCTTTGTGGGTCCAAAATTTAATGAAAAATGTTGCCTGAATAGTACAAATAGTGTTATTTTGGTAAAAAATTAATATAAAGTTGTAAAATAATAAGTTAAACGTTGAAAAAAAATGTCTTTGTGAGTCCAAAATTAATGAAAAAATGTTGCCTGAATAGTATAAATAGTGTTATTTTGGTAAAAATTAACATAAAATTGTAAAATAATAAATTAAAAATTGAAAAAATGTCTTTGTGAATCCAAAATTTAATGAAAAAATGTTGCCTGAATAGTATAAATAGTGTTATTTTGGTAAAAATTAACATAAAGTTGTAAAATAATAAGTTAAACGTAGAAAAAATATCTTTGTGAGTCCAAAATTTAATAAAAAATGTTGCTTGAATAGTACAAATAGTGTTATTTTTGTAAAAATAAGGATAAGCTGTGAAAATGTTTGACATAAAGTCAAAGTTTGGTAAAAAATAAACTCAAAATTAAGTTAAATAGCACACAGTAACATACATTTACTACCTAAATCAATAATCAAAGGGTCCTAGGTTCGTTACCCCGTGATAAAAGCAAATGGTGAAAACTGTAGGCCCCGTCCCTAATAGTTCTCCCTTCTTCATAGTACAGATAAAAAAAACCTGCGCTAAAGCGTCCTGTGCCTTGGAGGCAAACCTGAGCGGAATATTAATTGGCGGCGGAAACCGGTTCTACAAGCGACGCATAGCTTCAGAGATTTGACCCTTGCTGCGCATTCTCAGACATTCTTTGTTGTCTGGTTGAATCCCTCCCCTGCCCTACAGTATTGCATAGCTTTCCCCTGTTCTTGCGTACTGGTTAACCTTGAAAAAACCGGTTCTGAAAACCTACCGACGCGTTCTCTGATTGGTCAATCAGGTTCTTCCTTTGTTCTGACGTTCTGACGTCATTTGACCTTGAACGCACACTCCCTAAATTCCTTTCTCGTCTACCTTCACCGCCGAGTCGAGATTCGGAGACAGTATTCTGTCTAGCGTGTGAAACCATCGTGTTTCATAATATAATGCAATTATTGCATAGTACTAATTATTACCGTTACATATCGCGGGTTCGAGTACCGGGACCGTCCCCAATCGTAATTGGACCTGTACCTACAGCCATTACCAGCGTTCATAGCGGTTCATAAACCATAGAAAACTTATTTTCAATATTATAAACATTAATTATTATAGTTTCATACATTACATAGTTTGCAGTAATGAATATAAAACCATATGCATAGCATTTAGTACCTCTAATTACCTTCTATATACATATTTTTCATAAAATAAATAATTATATATTCACAAAAAGTTATAAACATGCAAATACATAAATGTAAAGTACTCTAAGTACATGCAAATGAATTCTAAGTACATGCGAATTAATTAAAACCCGTGCAAATTAATTAACACCCGTGCAAATGAATTGCGAATATTAAATAGCGACAGACGTTGGCGCAGATACCATCTACTGACGAGGTCACTTTCCCAGAGGTCGTCGATGCCCTTGGTTACCACCGCTAAACGTTCGTAGTTGCGGCGTGCAGGTTTATGCAATTCTTGGACGATGGCTTGCCTAGACCTTTTTTTTTTTTAGAATTTACGTTTGAAGAGAAGCACGAGCGTGATGGGATTCAAAAAGGGTGGTACCTCACTTGTCTCCTGCAAAGCAATCAAATCGCTCCTCAACATTTTGACTCGGACATCCAACATGAGAATCTCTTCTGCGTGGTCTACACGCTTGGTGTTGCCGAAAATGTCGTTAGGCATTTTGGTTAACGGTTATTTATAATAGGATAGACGATTCGTAATTCTACGAAGAGAGGAACGAGTTTGTCGTAATCTCCGAGGAGTTCCACGTATAAACAATCTCCTGCAGAAACATCGTACGCCATGTTAGAAAGCATCTTGTCGTGCTTCATTCGAAAAATGTTCTTGCCGGTAGATATTTTGATTTCGCCTACGTTTTCCGGATTCACGGTGATCCGAAGTTTCCCGTCGATCGGAATTTCGTAGAAATGTAAATTGTTATTGAAGACGTAAAAAATCTTGCCCACGTCCTCGTCCAATTTCGTCCAAATGCTGTTGAGGTGAATGATCAACAGGCCGTTGAGTTTAGATAACATGGAAGGTAGAAATTCATGATCTGTCGTCGTGCGGTGTACAGTCTCCATTGTTTGCTTTCGGAAACCAAAAAAATTCATTGTCCTTGCTATTTATTTTATTGTGTATGTGAGACAGTTAAAGTTTTTTTTTTCAATTGCATCGCCTACAATTTTTACTAATTTCTAAACGATAGTGCCCCCAAGGCAACGTGTGGATTCCACAAGACAAAATACATCTTTTATCGTCATGCGGATGTAATGCTACTTTCTTAACTTTGTTTGTTGTAATCACGTGGTCTACACTTTGGATTCTTTGTTCTATACTTAGTATCGTCGATTGTGAGTAAAGGCAATCGATGTAATCGTGGAAGGTGAGTTTGTTCTCCACCGTATTTTTGCCCACACCTTTTGCTTTCTTCGTGACGCTACTTTCTGTTCTCATGCCATACATTTTCGAACGCAAACCCGCGAACTCGACATAATATAACACCGTTACATTCATCTTTCAGTTTACCTTGGACTTTTTTGTTACGAGATGGAATTCCAAATCTGTTGGGTTGAGGATACGCAGAAGTATCGAAATACTCAAGCATGAAAGTTTTTTTATGTCTTCGTATAGGTTACGTGTTTGTATGCTGTAAATAAAGCTGTCGGTGTCCGTGTACAAAAGTGATATTTTATCATTGTAGAAGGGTTTCATCACGTCATAATGAAATTCGAACATGTAAAGTTTCGACAAGTCGAGAACCGTTGCGCCAACGTAAATTGGTTTTCTGAATTTTATCAATTTTATATCTAGATTGAAAAGTGCCAAATTCTCGTTGTAAATTTTTCTCGACTTGAATCTAGGATCGGCTATCTACTTCCGACATTTATTCTTATCGGAAATTAATTTCACGTCTACGTGCTTTTTAACATTCTCCATGGTCTTTCCGTACACCGCATTGTTCATTAATTTAAAGAAGTCCTTGTCTAAATCGGAAGTGGCAGCTGTTCTATGTTGTGTGTTAGTTTCTATGTAAGGTCTTAACCACGTGGAATGTTTAAACTTTAGTATTCTTCTAACATTTACTATCTGAACATCCTTCCCAATCAAAACCGGAGATTCTTGTAGTGGACGACGTATCTCTGTTTAGGGTCCAATGTTAACAAAAGCTTGTCTTGAACCGAGTCGGGTGGACATTTGATTTCGGGAGTCGGAGGCAAATCCGAAAACGTGTCGTGCAGGTGGTCGGATAATTGGAGATCTACCTCTGCGAAGAAACCACACTCGCTATCGTCGAAATGAATAATGTCTATCGAAGTGGGATCTAACCATTCGAATCCCCCGTAAGGAAGTTTTTGAACCACGGCATGTTCGTAAAGATTATTAACGTCGGCGTAGAAGATGTAATTCGATGCTCGATTTGAATCGTAATCTTCTTTCATGTGTACGTTATTAGCTTTTGCATGTCTCTGTACGCATTGCACCATTCCACCTCGTATCCCTCTTTCGATAAATAGCAACATGTCAACGTCCGATATCAGTTCCAGCTTGACCTTTGTCTGGAATAACATTGCCGACCACGCTAATCCCGGTAGACTGTAGAAATACGCTGGATCTAATTTATAAATATTCGTTGCCGTTTTCCTGAACGCTTGAAAAACATCCGCGAGTATCGTCACGTCTAATTTTAAGTATGCGTCGTGGTAGTCTCCGAGTGTCCTACATTCTAATTTCTCCCACAGGAGTTGCGCGTGTTGGTATTCTTCGTCCGTGATTCCTTTCTCTCTGAGTCTGCTGTAAAATTCTCTTGGAGGTGGAAGAGCGTCGTCGTTAAATTTAGAATTATCACTAACATATTCGTAAGGATAAACCCCTTTACGTCTAACGAGTTCTATGTCTACGTTGGGAAAACTAGCTCTAGTTATTTTAAATTGATCGTCGGTGAGTTTGTTCGCTAAAGCATCCAGACTTGCAGAGAGAAATCTATACGAATCCAGGAAGCGCATCTCGATTGTATTTTTCGTTCCCGGAATCGACACTTGCTTGCTGAGACTAATGTAGCGTTCTTCATTCTCGGCCAAGACACCTATACGTTTCGGATCGTAGCCAAGATGTCTCACCAGGTGGTGAAAATCATATCCGCTTCCGTTGTGAAAGAATATGGGGATGAATTTAGGTTTCTGGATTTTAAGATTGCACGTGTTGCAAATTCCACCTATGTAGTTTCCGCTGAAATGATCGTGGTGGAATATTTTTTTGTTCTCATCAGTGAAACTTTGATGACATACCGGACACACCTCAGTGGAATTGTAATTTTGAAGTTCATTTTCAGTTAAAGGTGCCATCGGTTTTGATGTAAGCAGTACTCTACCAATTACCTCAACCTTCTCCACCATTTTTTCCAGGAAGCGTTCGATTACATTTGGCCCGCGGTATATATATGCTTCATTTATTTTATCACGTCGCACAACAACATAGCCGAAACTATTAGGTTGATGAAGCTGGTACGGCGTTGTGGAGGAAATTTCAGGATCCGGTTCGCAGTAGGAGAGTGGTTTCAGGAAAGACTCGAAATCTGCGACGATGATTGCGGGATGTTCTAACCATGCCTTGTGCATTTTGAATTCTTCGACTTCGTTCGTTTCGGGCATCAACATTCTAGCCGGTCTGTTGTTGCCGCAATAAATTTTATGTTCGACAAGTTTATCGATAGCAATTTGACGACTATGAAGATTTTGATGATCACGTCGGTCACGATCGTCGAACGTGGTTAGGCATCTCGGGCAAACTTCGATGCAATGTTCATGCTTGGTTGTTTGGCTTCCTAGTAATCGAGACATTGAACGAATTAGCGTGTAATGATGAACATCCTCGTTGGAAATGAGAAGAAGATTTATTACACAAGCATCGTCATCGTCGATATCGCTTATCCTGACGGGATGCACGAGATATTTATCTGACGTGAAGGAATATACATTAATAGCGATGCGTTTTCCTGCACGATTTTCGAACTTTGTTATATCCGACAATGTCACCGGGTATTCAATGTCAGACATTACACTTTGAAAGTCGGACTCGTATTGTTTGTTATGTCCAACCCACTGTGGATTATTTTTGCAATAAACAGGATGCAGTGCAGCCAACACACACCAAAGGAAACACTTGTTATCGCTGTTCTGTATATTCAACACAACCCTCTTGTGTTGAATATTCGGTGGAAGAGGAACGTAGCTGGAAGCTCGAAGAGGTGAGAATCGGTTCACGTAAACAGTTAACGTGTGAGGACTTCCACACAGAGACCATCCTGACCCTTTAGCCTCGAAATTGTCATGTTTCTTAACCAGCTAGTTGGAAACTTTATAATAGAAGTTGTCCAAATTTTCGACGTCAGCAAAATAAAGAGTCTGGTTTTTTGTACGATGATAAAAAATACTCGTTGTGCCATCAACTTTCTTGTATTCAGAAAACAGAACAACATATACTTTTATAGAGTTGTTTTCAAGTTTATCTTTCAAAATATTTAGTACAGATGTTTTCGTTTCGTCCAAGAAACTTAGAATGTCACGGCCTTGTTCTGACTTAATTGAAAAATCCTGGAGTTGGTCGTTGAATGCAGATCTAATTGGTTTGCGTTCATTAGATAATTTAATTTGCTTGGAAGTGGAAGCTTCCGTTTCTGAATTATCGATTTTCCTTTTCGATGCTTGTCCGGTCGATGGTTTGCAAATTTTGAGATGTTTACTTAAATGTGCAATGATGATCATCTTTCCGCATCGAGCACAAGACTTAGAAGGTAACGAACGATTAATTCTCGAACCTGTTTCGCTACATCTTGCCCTGTGCTTGCTAATATTAGTTTTAGATATTAATTTTCCGCAAGTAACACATTCGATCAAACTGGTGGATTCCATTATGCTTTCTCAGATCACACAAACCAAAAAAATAATTTCCAGGTATGTTATTTTATATGGAATTTCTCGGGATGATTACAAAACTCAAAAATTCAATCTATACTGTGAATACAATTTTCAGGTATGTTATTTTATATAGAATTTCTTGGGGTGATTACAAAACTCAAAAAAAAAATCAATCTATACTGTGAATAGAATTTCAGGTATGTTATTTTATATAGAATTTCTCGGGGGAATACAAAGATCAGATCGTCACGAGCATCGTGTGGCCCACGGCGAAGGCCTATCTGGAGTTCGTGGAAAGGCACGCGACTCAATTCGATCTGGGGAGGAAGCTCGATCTGTCAGCCCCCACAGCTGGCTAGCTTCAAAAGCGACTGCATCAACGCTCTGGCTTGGCGTCACGTGTTTTCGAGAAGGTTTTCGGAAAGGATCCGGCCATGTACCTGCGAACGATTTTTCCGAACACCGTCTGCGACGGCCACGTTCTCAACGAATTCACGTGGACGACCCAGCATCGTTTCCACACGCATTACTTTCTCGGCTGGGGTCTGATCTATCGATTCTGCTGCATCATCCCGACGTTCTTCATCATACACTGCAACATCAATTACCTGGTGTTGCATTATACGGTTGTGGAAAATAAGTTGAACGTCCTGAAAGATTTGTACCAGGACGTAACCGAAACTGACGCGTTCAAAACTCAATTTCTGCGCCTCCTGAGGATCGGAAAAAAAAGAATATCGAATCAGTACAAAACCTTCGAACGGACGATCCTGCCCGATAATTTTCGTTTCCACCAGATCGTGGAGGATGGCAGCGACCAGCAGCAGCACCACCACCAAGTGTGGTCGTGGGCCACGTACATCGATTCTCTCAACCTGGACGCGAGCAAAGAACGCTATTTTCCCAAAAAGGATTCCGCGTTCGTTCGGGAGCGTATCGAGCGCGTAAACTGGGTAAAGATCCCCTCACCGTGGGTCGACATCGTGCGAACGCTTTTTTCTTATTTTCACATGAAAGATCGCAATTTCGGAGCCAGGCAATTATTTGGAACCGAGGCAAACAACACCGTGAAAGCGGTCGTTTCTCCAAAGTTGGGATTCAGCTTGATCCTCGACCAGATCGACCCTCAGGAGAACGAAGCGTGCCTGCTCCATTTTATCCCGGGCAACATTCGCATCGAATTCTCCTGCTGCGACGTACCGGACTCGTGCTGCGAATTTTGCCACACGATGTGTTTCCTGCAAACACTAACCAACACAACCCCGACGCTCATTTCTTCGGATTTGAAAGTTATACTCGTAGGCACCAAACCTTCCTCGTTGCAACCCATCACGAACAATTACAGAGTATGCCAAAAATGCCGCGCCTGGTTTAGGTCGTCGTCCGACGTCGATGCTGCAAATTTACAATTAATTTACCACCCTAGTGGGTTAGTTTTGGATTTGTGCCAGCCCGACAGAATTGTTTTGAATCCGTTTTTGATCGAAGCCTTAGTATCGACGAATTAAAAACTATACCACCACAATGACGAGCATCGCCAGCACGACGGACACATCTTCGGCCACAACAAGCCCCTCGCACACCACTTCGAGTACGAAGACTCTCGCAACCAACCTCGGTGGTGCGAAAAATAAATTTCCACACTGGTCCGAGCACACCCTTCCGCGCATACGAAAGCATTTCGGCAAGCGCGTGTACGATTTGTACTTCACCTCGACGGTACTTCAAAACGACGACGATCCAGCCGATAAGGCACCTCCGATTAAAATTAACTCTGCATACCACGATCGGGATCCAATATAAGTTAGTTCGGTGCGCAAATAAAAAAAAAATAACACATGAAACTCTACAGAGGCATGGCTTTGATAGCCATGACCATTAGAACTGGTGTTGTGCACCACGCATCCCTCTCTGGCGGGATATTTTTTTCTATTTTGAGGGCCTTAACAAAAATAATTTTGATTATCACACACACACACACACCGCAGAAGATCACACATGAGTTTTTTTAAAAAAAAAACATCGTAGCAGATTACGCTGAGAACAAGGTCGTAGTAGATTACACTGAGGGACCTTACAGTAAGAGGAGACAGACTTATAGGAAAATGTCGTAAGTCATTTCAAAAGTGTAGGTCAAAGGACGAGTTAGCATAAGAGCAAAATTTGCAGGAGGTAAAAATTAGCTTAAAAAAATAATGCCAGAGCTTTTTTCTGTCCACTTTTCTCTCATTGTAGGTTAGTTTAGCCCGTAAAACGTCGTAAAATAAAAAAAATAGATCAAAAGGATGGTTCCAGAACGTACCATACCACCTTCGTCAGGCACGGAACGTGGAGAGAAAATGAGTTTTTTTGAGGTTTTGGTGAACCCCAAATGAGTAAAGTGACTTTTTGATGTTTTGGTGCTGTTTTTCTTCGCTGCGAAACATCGTCAGCGCAATACATGAGGCGCGGAATGTGGAGAGAAAGTGAGTTTTTGAGGTTTTTTTGAACCCCAATTAATGGCGTTGAACCGGCTTGATTACACTACTAGTAGGTCAAAGCACGTAGAGGCTCTCGTGTAGTTTAGCACAAAAAAATGAATAGGTTAAGTTATATCACGTAAGATCGTGGCATTCGTACCAAGTGTGAGGTGGGAAAAATGGGAAATTTTGCTAAAACATCGCTAAGCGCTAAAACATCGACAAAAAATTGTCAATATATGTCAAAAAGTGATATTCAATTGATAAAAAAAGAGGCTACAAATGCACTCGTACCAAGTGTTATTTTGAACCGGCCCAATTACACTACTATTTATCAATATAAGGACTAAAAGTGGTAAACGTTGTAAGTCTCAAAAGCGAAAGTGTTGTGAAATCGCATCGTTCCGCACATCAGCCGTAAGAACGTGCATGCTAGTGACCTCTTTACACGCCCTTTGAACTACTTAGAGAGCTACCAGCCACATTTCACGTTTAGCACATTATAAAGCATGTCACATTTCACAGTTTAACGTGGAAAAAGTTGTTTGAAGTATTGTGGCACTTACAGCGTTTACTAATTTTAGTCTTCAATTTTATCTCAATTTTCGAAAATAAAGGAAATCGATATATCACCGTTATCATTATACGTAAAAATATCGTATCGTCTGTGATGATGTTTTCGATATATCAAATTTCCGATATCGTCCATTCCTACCTCTCTCTAACTCTGAAGTGGATTTCATGAAGTAAAATTTTATTTTTATAACAAGGGTACTGCTTCTGCATTTGTGCATGTTTTCACATTCAAATATCTTCAGTTGTTGCCACCTCGCCTTTCCTTCACGTTGGCTACATGCAGAGGATGCAAGATTGCTGGCGCCTTTAGCCGCGGCGAAGGGAGAGGGATGCGTCACCCCACAAGGTAAGGAGAATGCAATACGTCTATGTATGTTGTTGAGTTTCTTTGTATTATATCCCGCCCGAAACAAAGTTAAAGTACCTACACGTGTGATTGCAAGTACGTTTAGTTCCACGCCTACGCGCATTTGCGTATTATTAATGTAAGAAATGGTCGAACAGTTAGCAATGTTTACCAGTTTTCGATGTTTAACAAATGTAAAAGAATAATCATGCTTAAACGCTTTTCGACATCATTTTAAATACAGATGTCTGAAAGATATGTGCAATCACACCATGGAAGGACTATTATGCCTACTCATTTTATACAGGTACCCTTTGTGCTTGGGGGAAGTGGGTGGTCAGACAAGGCACTTTCTGCCTCTTCCAAATAAATCAACATTACATTCTGACCTCCCAGCAGCCACAACTTTTTACTTTAGTATGAAATTTTAGACTAAATATTTGGTCAAAATTGAGGGGTTTTCCCTCAATTTTGCAAAAAATTTTTTCTTGCTTGCTTCGATTGTAATATAAACGTTTCTACACGTCACATTATTTTGAAAGAATTGGCGACCTATTCAATTAAAATGCCCCTACATAGCTATTTCTATTTTGGTTATTTTACGTCGCTGGTCTATTTCGTGGATGAATCGAGACAATGAGGTGGAATGATAAAATTATGAAGGTACAAACACGATAACCATGACTCCATATTATCGCGTTTATTCTTTAGATTTAGTTACACCACGGAAAATTGTGAAAAAGTATTAACGGAATCTTTCAAAGCAGAATTTTGGTAATTGTTTGAGACCCTCAAGATTGGCCCACGTTGCAATTGGATCTCCGACGCTGTGCTTCTTGCTTGAGTGCGAGGGTACGTCAAGGGAGAGGAGGGGGTTGGTGACGCCGTTCGTGGCTGATTCCAGGGTTGCCGCTTGAAAGTACGGAAAGGAGGAAGACTATGCTATTCCTGTTTTACCTGTGTTGGTAATATTTCAGAGCATACGACCTGAAAGCAAATGATTGTCTCCAGTCGGATTAAACATTATGGAGACTCGAGTTTGAACTTCAATTAAAAAATTAACCAGTAGAGCTACGTATTTAAATTTCGTCACAATTGGACCACAAGTTTTTTAATTACAGAATCTCAAAGAGAGCGTAATTTGAAAAACACCAAAAAAGCGGATTTTTTTTTGTTCTCACGACGATAACAAACTGAAAGCATACTTGAATGAAAATTAGTTATTACAGCTTAACTCAGAATTCACTAAGTTAAGTGGTTAACTTTTAATTCTAGTGCAAACTCGAGTAACCATAATTTCTAATACGACAGTAGTTCGGCGGAATCTTTCTTTATTGTTTCCTTTATGACGCAGTGTTTGTGCGAGAGATCGTGATGATTAGATATAAAGAGATATCGCTGTTCGTTAACAGCACATGTTAACGGCTTGTGAACCAATCGCCTGTTCTCTGTCACCTTAGCACATTTTAAGTTTAAGCACCTTTCAACTCATTCAGCAAAGTGTCATGATGTTTTAACTTGATATATAAATAGCAGGTATTAACATACTAATTAGTTTCATAATTGAAATGAATAATAGAAATATGGGCACACATAACACGTACGCAAAATTAAAAAGTATTTAATAAATTGTGTTTCAAATCGGAGAAACTTGAATTCAATTTATCATCATAATTATTTTCTTTCTTTCACTTTCCGATCTCGGAATGTAGTCTTGAGGCTTGGGCCCCCCCCCTTCTCTCGCAGTGCGGTGTGTGCAAAGTCACCTATACCACTAACACTGCGTATATTTTTCGGGCGAAGAGAGACAGCATAGAATTGTTGCAGTAATCAGGTCATCTTATCATATTATGCCCTATAACTCCACAGTCCACACTCCCGTGATATTCAGACATGGCGCAATGCACAGGGAACAGCTGTACTTTACTGCATAGACAGGTCCCTAGCTTCCCCCTTCAATGCATTGAGGGAGCTGCTGCTAAGCCGCTGGTCATCCCTGAAACCTACTTTGTTCTTTTTTATGTCTTATATTTTGTTCAGTTGTAAGCCCACGAAATAATTCCCTGTTCAAAAGGGACGTGGGGGGTTATGGACTGTTAGGTTAATTTGTGCAGTTATGGACAGTACGAAGCTTTGTCGTTGGCCAGGCCACTGTTTTTTAGAAGTCATTTGTATTTGATATTTATTATTTATTTTACGTCGCTTTTCTTCCATTTTTGGCAATTCACGACGATGAATCTTGATTATGTTAAATGGATGAAGAGATACTCGCAAAACAGCTTCGTCCAGGCTGACGGGACTCGAACCCGGAGTGTATGATCAACCAACGCACTCAACAAGAGAGTCGAACTTTTATAAATGGGGGAATTCATCTTTTCGAACCATATTTCTCAGGAAATTACGTTACGACTATGCGTCAATCAGTGACTGAAAATATGAATATATGTTAATAATAAGTTGAGATAGGATTATTTGTGTGTAAAATATTTGTGTTCGACGTAAGAAAGTGAAGAGAAAAAGCTGTACAGTTTGATCGGGTGAGCAGGCTCTTTCGTTGCAGCTGTACGGGATTAAGGGATTTGCGAGCTAGCGATAAGTAGGTCAGTGGTACAAACATGGTTCGAACGTCGATCTCTCCTTCTCAGTACGAAGCAGCCGAAATAGGCTGGAATAAAATACTTGAGTGCTGCGACAATGGACTTTCTTATGAGGGAGCAATAGAATGTAGTTTTTTTTATGTGGTACCATAAATCTTGCGCGGGAATGAGCGAAGAAGAATTTACGAAATTTGAGTTGCATATAGAAGAAATGTTTTCTTGCAAGATATGCTGCGCACTGTCAGAAAAGGAAAATGTCAGGGTGTTCAAAATTTAACTGACGAAAATAAAGAGAGCGTTAGCGTCACGACACTTTTGTTATTTATGGAGCAGAGTAGAAAAGAGGATATGCAAGATCAGCTTAAATTTAGAGAAGAGGATAGGCAAGAGTAGAATAAAAAAATTGACATGTTGTATCAGAATGTGGAGGAAAGTAAACGAACCATGAAAGAAATGAGCGTCCGGCTGGAAGATAAATTGGATAAGTTAGAAATTAAAGTATATTAATTGAAAGAGTAATGTAGTTTAATGTAAAAAGATAGGTCCAATGTTCCATTTGTAACATTTTGACTATCTACTCCGTCCGCAGTCAACCACCGGTCACAGGTCTTCTTGTACTGCATTTGACATGTTTAACTCAATGTAGTTCGGCGAAAAGAAAAAAAAGAAGCAAGCACTTCTTATCGCTATCTTGTAGGAGGGCGAGGGACAGAGCAGAAACGTTTTTAATCCTCTTAGCTTTTTACAGAAGGCCTGGTTTTCCTGCATTTACTTGGGTCTCTCCGATGGCGCAGTGGTAGCGTGGTACCGAGTTTGATACCGGATGGAGGCACTCAGTATTTCGGGTTTTAACTTTAGGTCCAGTCCCGATTTGCCTTACTGTGCATAAAGTGGACTTAAAACACCAAATCAATCAATCCTGCATTTACTTGAAAGGCAAAAATGTATCAGCAGGAAAGGAAGTGAATTATCCGATGTATGATTAGACGTCGAACTCCACCTAAAAGAAGTAGATATAACGATTTTGATTTTGATGTTAGAGCTTGAGCAAGATGAGAAATTCACTGGCACTGTTGCAAAATTGTTAACTGTAAGGGAGCGGCCAGAGCCTGGTTGACGCAATGAGCTCTTTACCATGTAATCCTGCCTCTGCGTAGCCAAAATGTTCAGCATTTTTCAACAGATGGTCGTCACCTTTATTCAGTTCTGGTTTTGTTGTATCTACGGGATTTCCGTCCTTTGCTCCGCCTGTCACAATTACAAGTATTATACATTCATTGGACAAACCGTTCATTATATTAATGCTATGCACGTTCTCTCCAATAACCAAGTACGAAAGTTAACTTTTGCATTTCAAACTCCCTCAACCTTTGGCTCAGGGCGGTTAACAATTTGAAATAAGACATTCTTACTTTTGTTTGTTTGCTTGTCCTTGTAAATACAAGATTTAAAAAAATATTTGTAAAATAATAATAAATTTTAAAAAAAAACTGGGAACGAAATGTTCGATCACAGGCCAGTTTCATAAGTAAAGCGTCAAAGAAAGGCAAACGCTGTCTGTTAGCTATTGTCTTTGTTTTGATTCATAGTTCTTTACTTTGCTATCTCATTGTTGTTAACTTTAGCGAAAGGGAAAACTATTTCACTTTGCAAAAGAGCAATTCATAAATAATATCTAATAATAATCGTCATGTTATATCGCATGACTAATTATTTTGTTAGACCTTGCTTGTAGCCTGGAGCGAAAATTAGATACCGGTCAAAATAATTCTTACGCACTACACTGGCAGCCCGATGAGTGGAAGAAGGGGAACGACTTGACGATTACTGCAGCAGATAACACTCACTTGTGCAAGCAGTAGAAGAACTCTGCCGTTGAAATATCGAACTGGGCCATTTGTACAGTCACTGGCACTTCTAGGTTGTAATTATCCAACTGAAAGTCAATGAAATCGTTACAACCCAGAACTGTTAGTGATTTGTCATGATGCAACAAAAGACAAGTACAAATTCATATTTTCTGGGATTCGATCCCTGAAACGTTACCCTTGCGTTCTACACGTAAACAAAGACGGACTAGAAGTAAAATTTAGATCTAGCATTTTTGTTTTTCAGACTGTCCAGTATTTGACGAAGAGAAACATTCCTGTTTTAATTTTATGTTGAAGTTTGTTATGAGGAGAGCGTATAAGCAGCAAATCTTTGGCTGCGACTAATGCTAATTCCGTGTTAAAGAAAGGAACATGCTAGTATTAACTTCTGTGAATTTAGGTATTTTTTCGTGTTAGTGTAGTATTTTTTGTCCCTAACTTGGAATTATGAATTATAATTTGGCTGTTATGTCTGTAGTGCCTCCCCGATGTTGTAGGAGGAACGTCCTTGCCTTGTAATCAACGGTCCTGTGTTCGATGGAGACACATAGTGTTATGATTTAACTTTAAATTTTAGGTCCACAATGACTAGCCTATTTATATATAAAGTGGGTTTGAAATAAAGCTCAAGTCAATTTAACTCACCTGATTCATCTAACCTATTAAGCACAAAACATTAACAACATTTAGGACAGCTGTATTATTCGTAAATCCTCGTAACTTCTTTTTCTCTTAAATTTTACAATGATTTTACACTTCTTCTTACAATCCAACCAGTAATATAGTATTTTTCCCAGTGCTGACATTTTTCTGTACATATATTAATAGTGGACAAAGAACGCCGTCACTTTATAATCAAGCTTTGTAAGCAAGTGGTCCCGGATTGGATGTCAGGTGGAGGCACATAGTTCTGATCCCATCCAGTCCCGATTAGTCTATCTGTTCAAAAAGCGGACTTGCAACAAATATTTAGCTCTTTACCTGAATATCCAGGAGCAGTAAGTTGTTGATCTGAAATAATTCTACACATGTTTACGTAGTTTATTTATTTGTATTATCATCATTAGAATTAAATGCAAAATTAACATTAAAAGTTTTCCTTCTAAATGCTTTGAATTCAAAGCTTTATTCTTCCATAGCATTTGAGCTTCAGAGGGAAGCAGGCATGAGAAGAACGCTTGGCACCTCGAAGTCCGGACAAGACTCCGCGAAGATTAGGGATGAACAAGCGAAAATAACAATTATACCAACACAAAATTAGATTTATTCAATTACTTTAATTTTGTTACTTCCAGTTTCCAAATGCAGCAGTAGGCAAGTTGTCCATCATTGTGAATATTATGCACATTGTTGTATGAAATAAAAAACGAGGATTGAAAGAAAAGCTCTAAGAAAACCGAACACAATATCAGAATGTCAAATAACAGGCACACAGTGGTGATAAGAGAGATGGGAGAAGATAATGTAATGCAACGTGCACACGTCGCGAAAATTGGCTTCTAAGTCCTAAGAGCCTTAAACCTGCCCTCCTAACCTAACAACGTAGGCAGTATTAGAATTATAATTGTAAAAAATATATACCTGCTAGTTGCTTAGGAGTGTTAAGTTTGGTGCAGTCAGCAAATTTTTTCATCACTTGATCTCGAGCGGCGTTCACCGACAAGAAAAACATAGATCGGGTCTATTTAGTGCCCACATCAGTGAATTTCGGGTTCAAATTTTGTCATTGTTGACGTGCATTTTGTCTATTTCGTATTTATTTTTTAAAAAAAATAACCGACACTGTATAAAATTTCAGGAGCTTAGAGAGACCAATGCCTCGGGGGCATCCTGCATCGCGGGGCGGCTGCTACGCCACTGTCATAAAGGAAAGAAATCGATATCTTCAACTCGAGGTTTTTTCCTTCCCCAAAAGTAGTGTAATTTGAGGTACTATAAACCCGAGAAAGTATGAACCCCCCTCAGGCAGATTTGCCTACACTTAAAACTTGCTCAACATGCCCATATGAGCTTTTTGCTCAAGTGTGGAACCCCGTCTAATCCAAGATTTTTGTAAAAATGCCCTCGGGAATTTCCTGAGAAAGTATGACCCCCCTCAGATTGATTTGCCTACACTTATAAAAGGCACTTCTGTGAGATTGTTGTCCATAAACCTGTCAAAAATATGCCCCTCTTGATATTTTTTTGCCTACACCTAAAACTACGCCCCCCTCACCCACACCCACCCACATACACACCCACACCCACCCACACTGACCTTGACCTTGATCTTGACTATTTTTCGATAATTTTTTTCGATTATTTTTTCGATTATTTTTTTCGATTATTTTTTTCGATTATTTTTTCGATTATTTTTTCGATTATTTTTCGATTATTTTTTTGATTATTTTTTTCGATTATTTTTTTGATTATTTTGACCTTGACCTTGAGATGATCTTGACCTTGACCACACCTACCCACATACACACCCACACCCACCCACAACCACCCACATACACACCTACACCCACCCACACCCACCCATATACACACCCACACACACCCACACCCACCCACATCTACACACACACACACACACACATATTTACTTCTGGTTTAAGTTCAATTGGGCA
This sequence comes from Lepisma saccharinum, assembly GCF_977018435.1. NCBI lineage: Eukaryota > Metazoa > Arthropoda > Insecta > Zygentoma > Lepismatidae > Lepisma > Lepisma saccharinum. Next base: position 79,236 of record NW_028143329.1, read on the forward strand.
CCAGGCTCAACTTGTATATCTAGTATTAAGATAATGTAATTCTTCTAGAATTGCTCTGCGACTCTCTCATTTCTTACATCATAAACATATGATTTTTCCCCTATGAGAATAACACTACATATAGTCTCATCAGGGAGTGTATCGTGGAATTCACAGATAATTTTAATGTTTGTCCTGTCATTAACCACAACTTGTTTCCTTTTTGAAGTGTTGATGACAAACATGGGTCTCTGTGCTTTGAATTCATCTGGTGTGTAATAAATGTCAGTATTGCCAGTAGTGACCCTTTTGTATGCTGTAAATGCTTCATATAATTTAAGGAAATCATCCTTGGACATGTCTAAATTATAATTTTCTCTAGGGAATACCTCATTTCTGCCATTTTTAAGATATATGTTCTTGATGCTGCAGTTATCGAATATACTTGAATTTTTTCCTGATTATTGTGTCTTCCAGTCTGAAACAGTACCACCACAAAATCCGGCATGTCATATTGTATACTGGAGAATGAATTTGTAGCATCAAACTCATAATAAGTACCAGCGGCAGGCTTCTACACACATTGATATGTATAAAATTGTAGAGGAATCTGTGGATTTTTTATTATATCTGCTTTGTATTTAAGAGCATAACTGGCTTCATATTCAACAACCGGGATTCTTAGCTCCATAGTCTGAATAATGCACTTGCCTTCATCAGGTAGGGTATTGGGCAGAGCTTCCCCTGTAGAGTTTAATGTGCTGTACCTCATCAAAGCATTATTATCACTGGCAGCTCTTCTAAATGTAATTCTTAAACCACCCTTGCACATAATATCTTTGTAATCTGAGAAGAATCCTGGCAACAGGCGCATAGGAAACAGCACGGTGTGGCTCTTAGATAATATCTTATCACCAGCCTCAAATCCACCTATTTTGTAGTAAGAAGCCTCGGTTTTGGATAATTTTAGTGTGGCCAAAGCTGTGGAGGCAATGCCGAGATAATCCACTCTGTTTATAACAACACCATGCTTTCTGATCTCAATTTCAGAGAACAGATGCGGCACAAAATTGTCTACCAATCTTATATTTGAATTTGCCGGATAATCTGTTCCATCGAGCTTTACAACATCAAATTTGATGTATAGATCTGCTCTGTGGGGGTGTATAAAGCCATCCCCTACATCAAGATCAACCTCAATCTCTGTGTTGGGTTGATTTAAATTTGCAAATGTCCTCCTGTTTGGGGGGAATGATTGTAGCTCATAACTCTCAATATTTTCCATTTTTATTCTTGTATGTATTTTTATTTAAATATGAATCTCTATGATTGCAGTTGTTGTGGCTCCAGCAAAATCAACTAATTCTTCTTTTTCATTAGTGACCATCAATTCAATATTATCTATTCTATTATGGCACACAGGAAAATATAATGTTGGGGATGCAGTGTAGATGATTGGCTCCATAAATTCAGAATTAGGTTTAAATGTTGCAATGATGCCAGTTTGTTTGTGAATGCCTATGCCATTTGATTTGGTGATCATACCCTCGGCCACATTACAGTGAATATTCAGAGTCTCTATGGCTAAGAATTTAGGTATATTAATAGCAGTATGTTTGATGGCTGGTTCAAGTTTTGTGTTGTTCTCAAATCCTAACAGCTCTCCTATAGTACCCAGATCCACTGTTTCTGTAGCAGATACAATCTCTACTCTGTGAGTGACAGAATTTTGAGTTAATACTATACCTCTGGGTAATTGAGCATTTAGAGTGGACAGATTATATTGCCCTGGAGTGATGACAATTTTTTGATCCCCTACTGCAATTTTGTTGTTGTGGTGTGTAATATTAGGGATCAAGTACATGCCATAAAATGCTCTGAGAGCTATTGTTTTGGGATACACTATATCATCATGTAATTTGAGTTTCAATATTGAATTTTGGCTGGTGAGATGGAATACCCCCATGATGTTTCAGATACCAAAGGGCCTTTTGAAAATTTTCAATTGATGGTTTATTTATTTGAGACATATATCTAAGAACAGATAAACACAAATGTCCACAATTAACATCTTTGAAGTTTTGAACACGGGCATTATTGTAATAAAGATTAGCTGATTTTAGATATTTTATTAAATTTTCAGGTGGAACACCTCCAAATGAATCAAACAAAAATGCCTCATTGTTTAAATATTTAAGATAACAGATCCAGTGAGTGCCCTGATTTTTGTACTTATCCAAATTAACAATGCCACACTCTTTGTTGAGTGGTTGTTCTGGTAAAGAATCAGACATGTACACACCTCTAAAATTTTTGATGCCCAGTGGCTTGATTAAAGCTTCAATATCTTGGTTTGTAAGCGGCTCTTGTTTTTTTTAAACTTATTCATGGCTCTCTTAACACCTTTGCCTTGTTTCTCCATGGCCAGGTTATGGCGCTTTATTTCATCTAATTCTGCCCTATTCTTCTTGGCATCTATTACTGCTTTTGCTATGGCAGCTGATCCCCCAGCCAAGCTCCCAACAGCCCCAAGTGCTGCTAAGATGGCCGGGATAGTAAATATGAAACCCCCCACATGTGATTTTTTCCTAGATTGTTGTAATTTTTTTAATTGGGGGGTACTAAGTAATAATTTCATACCATGGCCTTTTGCAAGACAAGAATGTTTTTTCTTGCGCTGCTTTTTGGTTAAAAGACTATCAATAGTTTTAAGAGATTTAAGACCTGCATAAGGTATTTGATACATAACACCCTTGGCCTTCATTCTAGGTTTATTATATATATATATTCACAGCCCCCACCCCAGTTTTTGTTTGGTGTTCATAGCTATGGTGGTCCCCAATGCTGCTATTTTCTCACGCAAAGAAGCATCTTTGCTTACAAATCTACCAAATGCAGCCTCTTCTAATTTCTTGTCTGCAACATGTCTCTTGTCAAGATCAGAATGCGTGTTGTATGCTATGTCATGGTCTCTACAAGCAGCATCTAGGGGATTAACACCAGGATCACCTCTGTTTAATCTATGGTCCAATTTTGTGCCTGGACCACAATACTGATAGCCTGGAATGTGTAGTTCAAATGGCAGCTTGTTTATAATGTCATTAACCAACCCCCGACCCTCAGAAATATTCCAAAATTTAGGTGGTAGAGTATTAATAATTTTTATTAGATATCCAATCCCCTTAGTGTCATTCACTATAAAATTAGACAATTTTGTGCTTATCATGTCCATAATTCCAACCTTTTCATTGTAAAAATTGTGGTTGCCAGCATTTTCCTCCCCAGCTATCACCAATAACCTATCTACAAGTTTCCTGACATCATCAACCCACACAAATTCTTTAGGCAGGGTGTTGTATTGTTTGATTCCACTGCCAGTCTTGATCTGTGACCATATGGGCTTGATTAAATTGTTGTATTTTGCTCCACTGCTAGACTTGACTCTTTTTTGTGTGGGATCATTGTTCTGGTATAGAGCATCTGATTTTATTAATATTTCTTTGTAATGCTCATAGTCTTGATCTGTATAGCTGCCAGGTCTCTTCCTAGTCATCAGTTCCCACAATCCAGGTGTGCCAAGATACTTAACAAAAGCACCTCTTTCTCCAAGATGAGATTCTGAATATACAATTATATCATCTCCCATAAATGTTACTCTGAAATTGCCAATTCTATGTATGATGCTACCATCATGCTCTGTGTCAACATATAAGCCAAAGACCTCATCTTTATTGTCTTTAGGTGTGCTTAAATATTTTTGAGCAAGAAGATCCAATTCAATAGGATCCTGAGTAGCTTCAATTCTTCGAGGAGCAACAGGACTAGGTGTATGAATACTGGAAAGTGGGGTGATTGGATAATCTAATATGTTCCTTGCAGCTACAGGTACAAGCTCTGTGATCAAATTTTGATTTTGCTCTGTAACAGTTTTGATATTTTTACCTAATTCACTAATAGCATCAATAATAGGCTGTTCTGTTTGTTTGTGTTGTTCATAAATTCCTCGGTTCTGTGATTTCCATTCCTTAAATCTTTTTACAAGATAATCTCTTAATTTAAGATCATCAATGATTGGCCTTTTCATGGTTATTTATATATGTTTCAATGTCTAGAAAATTGTTGATTTTATTTCTGTATTTGCCACTATTGGGTTTTCTTGTCATATCAATTGTGACAAACCCATAACTGTCCTGGTTCCAGCACCTACTGCAAAACTTGGAAAAATCATTGTAGCTCAAGTACCCACCTACATATTCATCATGTATGTGTTTGAGGTTGGTATGATCTTGATGAAACTCACATATAAAATTGCTGTTGTCTCCGATCAGCTGCTTCGGTATTTTTGAAAAAGTCTGTGCCAGGTAGAAACAATCAATATTTCTGTGTCGCCCCTGTGTAAAAAAATTTCTAACCTTGTTTTGATTATCCAGTATAATGTCATCAAACACAACAACATAATTATCGAGACATTCATGGAGTGGCTTAACATCTCATTCAAAAGTGGCAACATCCAATCCATCATATAGCTTCATCAGCTGCTGATATTTTAATTGTTCCAAGCTCTTAGAGAAGACATACAAGTGCCTATTTTTCCAGTCCAACCAGTTGGGTGCCAATAAAAAATTATCAATCATTAGTGTAGTTTTACCACAAGCTGATGGCCCAACAATAAGACATCTAATATTTTCAGGCAGCAACTTGCCATTTCTCTTAATCTGCTGTTCAGGTTCTGGCAACCTTTTTATAACATCCCAGGTGCTCATATTATCACTTTGTCTGCATCGATCCAGCTGTGTTCTGGAAGTCCTAGCCATTTGACAAATAACTTGTTGCCTTTTCTGCGGATGATTTTTTCTATGAGATATGTGTCAGGCTGTTTAGTTTTGTTGAGTTCTTCTTCATAGAACCGGCCTTTGAGAATTTCTCCTCGGTGGTCTTTTATTATATATGTGTTAAGGGTCCCAGGTTTAATTTGAACCACTGTAAATAATTCAGTGCTCCAGTTTCTTGTAAAGTCTCTTTTGAATAAGTGCTTATATTTGCTGATTCTTACTTGATCACCCACCTTGTATTTGGCTTTTCTTGTTGTTGGCTGGTATCTAGGATAATAAACAGTTCTGATCAATTTTTGCTCATCAGATGAAGTTACTTCAGAGGGTTTCATGTTGATTGTGGAATGGACCGAGTTGTTATATTTATGTAGAAGTTCTGGAAGAATATTAATCCATTTATAATTACCTTGAAGTGTAAATTGTTTATACATATGATTTTTTAGGGTTCTGTTGAATCTCTCTACAATTGAGGCTTTGAGATCACTGTAACTCGAATAATGTTGTATTGCCTGGCTTTTAATGAATTGTTGGAACACAGAATTATAAAATTGTTTGCCATTATCTGTTTGCAAATAGCGCGGTGATCTTCCACTCTGATTGATGATTGTCCTGAAGGCTTCTGTAACACCTTTTCCAGTCTTGGATTTGAGTGGCACAGCCCAGGCAAATTTTGAAAATGTGTCTATTACAGTGAGTAGATACTTGTAGCTCTTGTTGATTTTGTCTAAGTTTTTCAGCTGTCCACTTGCCATCTCAATCAAGTCGCTCTGCCATAAATCATCTATGCGTCTTGTGACTACTGGCAGTCTCTTATAATTATGTCTGGCTTGTCTGTGTAATTCATCAACAATAATTTGTCTAGACATAATATGAAAACAAGAATATTCCAACTATAGGGTGTTCAGCAGCTGATACTACAGGATTTTCTAAATATAATTTGTCTCCTATTTGTATATGAAATTCCAGGGAGCCATCATCTTCAGCATAAGTTGTTTCTAATGTATTGGGATCTGTAAAATCCTCTAACTCTACACTGGTGATTTTTGCTTTGTTGTCAGCATTTGTTATTGATAAGGTGGGGTAGTGGTGTGCCTGTGGTTGAAGCCAATATTTGATCTTGATTGGTCTAAGTGTGCCCCCAACAAAAAACTGGTAATAAAATTGTGCAGGGGACACCATATATATTTTGCCACCTGGTGTAAATGGTGAATCATATTCTTTGTTGGGGATGCTGTACAATTCAAGAATTACTGTATGTTTTGGATTCTCATTTATGCCGGTTATTTCTTTTTCTGCTGTAAGCAATCTGCTTGTTACAGATTCAAGGTGCTCATTGATGGTCCTAACAACATCATCATGGCCTGGCTTGATTTTTATGTCCACAACAAGTTTCTTGTATTGTTGCACAATCTCTTGAAGCTGGGTGGCAAAAACAGACAGAGCATTTGCTTGATTGGATTCCATGGTCCCTAGCTGTTGCTTGATATTAGCTACAATTTGTTGCAAATTTTCAATAACTGCCAATTTTGAATTTTGAGCAGTAAGATGATGGACCTGTGTTCTGATATCCTCAAACAGGGCATGCAGTTCATTAATATGTTGATTAGTTGGTAGAGTGGCCAATGTCTGAGTGAGTTGCTTGATCTCTGTCTGGATATTCTTGATATCTTCTGATTTCAATATGCGATTCACTGCCCTCTTTATATTTTTAAGTTCCTGTGATGTAGGGAGATTAATACAGTATTTTGCAAAGATTCAAGTGCCAATTTCACATCATTTAATTCAGAAGCATCAGCCACATTTTGCATAGCATTTTGGAGCAGCGCTATATCTGCCTGAGTGGGTGTAGATTGTTATAAAATTTCAAGTTTTGTTTGGATATCATCGATCAAGTGATGAAAATGAGATAGTGCAGATTCAGTGTTGAGGTTTTCAAGCTTTGTGATCTGTTCCTGGACACTTACAAGAGTGTCTACAATACCGGGCAGGCGGGATTCTTGTACATTTGTCAAATCACTTTGCACTGCTGCTATGGTACCTTCAAGATGGGTTATGGTACTTTGAATTTTTCCAAAATCTTCATATGTTTCAAGTTGCAGCTTGATGTTTGCAACACTCCGAGTTATTGCACTCAAAGCATCAGAAGATGGCAAGTTGTTCATAAAATTTTCAAGTGTCTCAATTTTTTCTTTAACCTCGGCTATGGCATTGTTCAGAGGGTCTAGATCATGGGGGTATCTGGAGTGATTGAATCTGTTTCTTTAGAGTGGAAATCACTAGATCAAAATCTTCTTGTGATTTTATGCTTTTGACAATTGTTTGGATCTGTGCCTGGACATTATTTATCTGCTCTTCCAATTGCTGTTTCAATTTCTCAGAGTTGTTAGCCTGGGTCTTAAATTTGGCTTGAAGAGCTGCTACAGCTTCTTCTAAACTTTGAAAATTATCCAATGTGGCCAAATCAGTATATTTCTGAAGCAGCACTTTGAGTTCTGAGTCAATTTTAAGAAGAGGGTCCATGCATTGTGATTACAAATTTGTAATTTCTAGTTGAAGACTGGCATTGAGTGTGGTTTGTAAAGCTTGTAAATCACTTCTTAATTTCTTGACTCTGACATCAAGCATCAGAATCTCATCACTGTGATCTTCATGTCTTGTATGGCCAAATATATCATTAGGCATTTTTGTTTTAGTGGTTATTTATTATTGAATATCTGATTCTTAATTCTATAAAAAAAGGTATAAGCTTGTCATATGATCCAGGGTCCTCAATATATAAGCAGTCACCAGCAGAAACAGTATATACAGTGCCAGAAACCATGTTTGAGTGCTTAATTCTATAAATATTTCTCCCTATTGAAATCTTGGCATTACCCTCAGGGGTTGTAATAAATTGCAATTGACCACCTACAGGTAATTGGTAATGATTTAAATTATTGTTAAATATGTACAATGTTTTACCTGTTTCATCATCAACATCTGTAAGTATGCTGTTCAGATGAATAATTAACAAAGCACTTAGTTTAGACATCATATCAGAAGAGGGTTGCGGTGTTGGCAGGTCCATAATAGCCTGTTTTTTGAACCCAAATAAGTTCATAGGCATGTTTATTTATTTCAAATCATGCTCTGTAATTGGGCATTGATTGCTATTTTTCAAATCACAATGCCCCCATGGTAAAGTATGTATGCCACATGACAAAATGCATCTCTTATCATCATGTGGATCCAGAGCCACTTTTCTTACAATATTTGTAGTCAACAAGTGATCCACACTCTGAATTCTGGATTCTGATGTTCTGATTGTGCTACATGATTTGAGGCAATTTTTGTAATCTTCAAATTCAAGCTCTTTGTCAACAGTGACTCTGCCAATGCCCTTGGCCTTTTTGGCAACAGCGCCACTACATGTTTCAAAACTGTACATCTTGGCCCTTAACCCAGCAAATGCCACAATAACATCACCAAGTGTCTCATCTTTTAACTTGCCAGGCACCTTTTTGTTGTGGGGTTGAATCTTTGTATGTTCACTGGTATCAAAATATTCAAGCAATGCAGGCTGTGCCATATCTTGATAAACATCTTCTGTTTGAATATCAAGAACAAAACTATCTGTGTCCATGTACATCAATTTTACACAATCACCATAAAAAGGTTTCAACACATCATAAAACAATTTTAACATGTGTAATTTGGCCAATTCCAATATCACAGCCCCTACATAAATAGGCTTATCAAACTTAATCTTTGTTTTTTTCATGTTGAAAAGTGCCATATTTTCATCATAAATTCTTCTGTAATTGAAGTTGGGCTTTGCAATCAATTTTTTGCTCCGGCTGGGGTCAGTAATTATTTTAACATCAATATGTTTTCTGACATTTTCAATTGTTTTGCCATACACTGAATTGACCATCAATTTAAACAATGTCTTATCAAATTGGCTCATTGCAGATGTTCGAAGCTCTGTGTTTGTATCAATATATGGTTTCAACCATCTTGAGTGCTTGAACCTCAAAACATTTCCAACTTTGGTCACTTGAACATCATGATTCATCAGGAACTGGAGGTTTTTGTAATATATGACATAATCCTGTTTCGGCTCTAGAGTCATCATCAATTTCTTCTGTTTAGAGCCAGGTGAGCACTCAACCTCGGGAATTGGGGGCAGATCAGAAAATGTGTTGTGTAAATTATCTGGAATTGTCAGATCAACCTCTAAGAAGAGGCCATAGTCACTGTCATCAAAATCTTTACGATCTTCAATATTGAAATTTTCAACCCACTCAAGCCCTGCATATGGCAGTTTATCCATCATAGCATAACCATAGAGGCTGTTTGCATCTACATACAGTATATAATTTGATGGCAGTGCTGGATCATAATCAGGAATATATTTGTTATTTGCTCTGGCATATCTCTGAGAACATTGCACCATGCCTCCTCTTATACATTGTTCCATAAACAGATACATATCTTGATCCTGGATCAGATCTAATTGCATTTTAGTGTTTAAAAACATTGCAGACCATGCTAGGCCCGGAGCACTGTAAAAATACATTGGATCCAGCTTATAATTTTGCATGGAAGATTTTCTGAATGCCTGCAGTATATCAGCTAAGAGGGTCACATCAAGTTTTAAATATGCCTTGTGATAATCACCAAATGTCTGGCATTTTAAATTGTTCCACATCAATTGGGCATGACGATAATCTTCATCAGTGATTCCAGATGCTCTGATTTTGCTGTAAAACTCTTGTTGTGGTGGCAGAGAACACTCATCAAATTTAGAAAAATCTGTAACATAATCATATGGATATACACCCTTCCGCCTAATTAATTTCAGGTCCTGATTTGGAAACAAAGCACATGTGATTTTGAATTGATCATCAGATAATTGAGTGGCCAGTGTAGCCAGGCTAGCCGATAAAATTCTGTATGAATCAAGAAATCTTAAGTGAATAGGAACACCATTAACTTTAATTATTTTGCTAATGGCAATATATTTCTCATTATTTTCAGCTAAAATATTTAAATTCTGCTTGTCAAACCCCTCGTACCTGATCAAATGATGAAAATCATAATTGGATGCACCATGGCAAAATATGGGGACAAATTTTGGTCTCTGGATCTTAATATTACAGCTATTACACAGGGAAATTAAGAATTTACCATCTGTATGGGAATGGTGATGAACCTTAATATTTGCATCTGAAAATTCAGAATCACATACCGGACATTTTTCTGCATTGTTGAAATCTTCAATCTGTTTCTCTGTTAAAGGCAACATAGGTTTTGATTTTAATAAGACATTAGATGCTATGTCATGGCACTCATTTTCTATTCTATGTGCAAATTCTGTGATGGCATCTGGTCCCATGTATAAATATTCTTTACTAACAACACCATCCTGTACAACCACATAATAAAAACTAGAAGGTTCATGTAGCTGGTACGATGTAATTGAAGATTCATCAGGATCTGATCTACAGAATGCAAGAGGTTTTAGATTTGATTCAAAATCACAGACTATATATGTTGGGTGTTCCAACAGGGCTTCAAACTTTTTGAATTTTGCATTTTCACTTGGCATTGGCATCACCATATGAACAGGTTTATGATTGCCACAGTATTTCAGATGCTCAATTAACTTGTTTTTAGCAATTTCTGCATTCACTTCCCGAACCACATTTATTATTTTTTCACCATCAAATACAGACAAACATCTTCTGCACAACTTGAATATTTTATGAGTTTTGTCTAGTTGTGTTCTGACTAAAGCTTCAAAATTATGTATCAAAGTGTAATGACATGTGCCATCCTCTTCAATTAAGAGCAGATCAATCGGAACAGCAGAATCATCATCAAATGTACTGATTCTGAGAGGTTCTATCAAGCAATTGCCACGGTCAGTAGAACAAGTAAATACATTAATAGATAATTGTTTACCATTGATATTCCTGGCCTTTTTTTCAAATTTATCAATATTCTGAACAGGCATTGAATATTCTAAACCTTCCTTTGCCTCATCAAAATCATTTTCATGCTGTTTATAATAACTTATTCTCTGAGGATGATCTAAAACTGGAAACAAAGCAGCTAAAATACACCACAAAAAGCATTTCTGGTCGGTATTTTCTATATTAACCACGGCTCTTTTGTTTTTAATATTGGCAGTTAATGGCAGATATGTAGAACCTTGTAATGGGCTGAATTCAGAAATATTAACATTTAACTTGTGTGAAGATCCGCATAGGCTCCATCCAGACTTTTTGCTGCAAATTCAGAGTGTTTAATATTCAATTGATCTATCAAACTGCTTATTATTTTGTCTGAATTTGCATTTGAATATACAGGTACAGTTTCTGTTATGTGGGGCTGTGTAAATTTTGTGCCATTTGGCTTCTTATATTGTGTAAACAATTTGAGGGACAGCTTATAAGAGCCATTTTGTGCATTTAGAATTGCCTGCACATCAGGATTTAAACTGTTCAAAAAATTCTTAATGTCACATTTTGGCTCTGATACAAACCTGTGATCCCTAAGTTGGCCGTTAAAACTGCTATGGATGGGTTCATAGCGTGGCTGCTTTGCCGGTGAAGCATTAACAGGTGTTTCATGCTTCCTTTTCATACCAGATGTAGATGGTTGTGGGGGCAATGTTGATGACTGTGCAGAACAAGTATTTTTATGTTTATATGTGAAATATTCCATGCTATATTTTCTATGGCATTTAGGGCAAATTTTTGTGGGAGTTCTGTATTTGTCTGGATTACAATTCCTTTGATGCTTAGCCCAATTGGGGCTGGATATATTTTTTTTGCATTGATTACAAAATTTTTGATTTGACCTTTTTGTTGTTGTTTATTATATACAATTTCTTGGGATTCAAATCAGAATTCTATGCTTAATAAAAATATGAGTTAGGTTCAGCAATGTGTTTTGTATATTTAGTGTGTGTGTGTGTGTGTGTATGTGTGTATGTGTGTTAATATTTTTGGCTTTGGTATTTATATAAAATTTCTTGGGGTTCAAATCAAAACTCTATACTTAATAAATAATATCAGTTGGGTTCAACAATGTGCTGTGTGTGTGTGTGTGTTTGTGTGTGTGTGTGGGTGGGTGTAGGTGTGTATGTGGGTGGGTGTAGGTGTGTATGTGGGTGGGTGTGGGTGTGTATGTGGGTGGTTGTGGTCAAGGTCAAGGTCAAGGTCAAAATAATCGAAAAAATAATCGAAAAAATAATCGAAAAAATAATCGAAAAAATAATCGAAAAAAATAATCGAAAAAAATAATCGAAAAAATAATCGAAAAAAATAATCGAAAAAATAGTCAAGATCAAGGTCAAGGTCTTCTCAAGGTCAAGGTCTGTGTGTGTGTGTGTGTGTGTGTGTGTGTGTGGGTGGGTGTGGGTGAGGGGGGCTTAGTTTTAGGTGTGGCCAAAAAAAATATCAAGAGGGGCATATTTTTGACAGGTTTATGGACAACAATCTCACAGAAGTGCCTTTTGTAAGTGTAGACAAATCAATCTGAGGGGGGTCATACTTTCTCAGGAAATTCCCGAGGGCATTTTTACAAAAATCTTGGATTAGACGGGGTTCCACACTTGAGCAAAAAGCTCATATGGGCATGTTGAGCAAGTTTTAAGTGTATGCAAATCTGCCTGAGGGGGGTTCATACTTTCTCGGCTTTATAATACCTCAAATTACACTACTCCCAAAGTTTCCTGGTGGGGACCATTACCAAAGGTACATTCATTGTTCTCTCTGTTGTCTTGTATATAGGAAAATGTATTATACGCATATACGAGTATCAATGCTAATATCCCTGCTTAAGTATTTGTATGTTGTTTCTTTATATTTTTACTTTGAATGCACACATTTAAACAGAAAGTTCGGCAAAAGACAACGAGTTTTGGGCGCGGCCTTGCCAGATGGAGCTGGAATACTGTGACCAAGGATTATAGAGTATTATAGAAAGAGCATTCCGATACACAGCGGTCTCTCATTGGCCAGGACAAGCTCTGACGTGACCAAGAGGCGTGCGAGTCTTAATCGTACATATCTTGGTTCTATCAACCATTTACAGTAGGGTATTAGGCAAAAAGCAAGGAATAAGACCTAGGGAATAATATGAAGAAGTTTACAGCACGTAATAACAATAAATTGCGTTATACAAATCAAGAAAAACTAATCATGACTATCATCAAGTATCAAATATCAAAAAGTAATCACGCTACATTGAAATCTAAAGTTGCTTGTGGGAAAATAAATGCAATTTTACGTATGAAATATTTCGCTACGCCACCAACACTTATTATCTTTCATACCTTCAAATGTCCACAGATGTTTGTTATTTATAATGGCGTGTTCATAATAATTTATATATGTCTAGTATATGTAGGATGCAGCTGTTGATATTTGACGTCGCTTTCTACGTCTTTATGGTAACCGCAACATTAAAAATGAATGATGAAATTATAAATTTGATGGGACCGTAGGCAAGATGAGTGTGGCAACTCTGTTCAAATCAACATTTCCCACGTAATTCACTGTCCACTAGCTATGGGAAAACTGCAGAAATATTCTACCTAAAGTGATTTGTGTTTAGAAAACCGTAACTCAGATATTTTTTGTTTTTGAAAAATTGAAATATGTCTTCTAGACATTGTAAAAGGATAGAATCTAATGTCGTGGGAAAACGTAATCCATCAATAAAAGATTAACTTTCTCCTCCCTTTGTGGATGAATTACAAAGAAACTCGTGCCAGCTCGATGGCCAATGTGGTCAAGTGCGTTAAGTGTTTGATTTTGGATCCCGTTATTAAAGTTTCCGAGTTCGAGTCACTCGTGGGCATGGATATTCTTTGTGACTGCCCTTTCATCAATTTCGTGTGATCATCACTCATTGCAGCGATTAACCAAAAGTGGTTAATCGCTTGTCGCCTGTTACGTGTCGTTTTCGATTCAGTGTGAAATTTCCCTTACAAAGCGAGAAGCTGAAAGCAACAGGCGACAAGCGATACGGAGAATTCACACAGAAGCTGCAAGCGACAAGCGACACCATGGACGGTATTGAGAAAACGGGCCAATTTGAGCCAATTTGTTCTGTCGCTTCTGTTGGAAAGGTTCACTTGATTACTGGGGGTTCGTTTCCAAGCGACTCGTGTCGCTTGTCGTCTGTCGTTTGTCGCAAGGTGTGAAATCTCTCTAAAGCTAAACATTCACTGCGAACAACGGACTGAGACTACAGGTTTATAAAAGCCCAATTCGAGCAATACGCGAGCGACAAGCGACACAGGCAGCTTGTCTTATCGCGTGTTTCTTTCCTCTCGAAGCTACATTAAGCTATTATTGCATTGTCTTCACCTAAGGAAAGGAAGAAAATACTTACGCAAAGGCAGTATCCGCAGAACTTTTGCAAAGCCACTCACTACATATTTTCTGTGCACACTCTGTGAGCACTATAATCTACTGAAGCGACCCTAAAAAAATATTGCCGAAACTAAGATTTCACCTTTTTCAACGTTCTGAAATGTCACTCACAATACAGCTGTTAAGATCCTTGCGCCCTGGGCGTGAACAGATTTAGGATACCCTTCAGTCAACTACAATAGATTGATTGATTGATTTGCTTTATTTTACTTCGATTTTTGTACCACTTTTGGCTACTTTGCGAAGATGGAGATGAGTGATGACGTGATGAAATTGATGAATGGACATTCACAAACATCATGCCCAGGCCGGTATTCGAACCCGGGACCCCCGGCGTCGTAGCGCGATGTGATTGATTGATTGCTTGATTTAATTTATTTTACTTAGCGTTTTGTGCCTCTTGGCTAATTTGCGAAGATGAGGATGAGTGACGATGTGATGAAATTGATGAATGGACATTCACAAACAACCAAGCCCGAGTGGGATTCCAACCCTGGACCCTTGGCATCGCAGCGCGATGTGCTAGCCACTTCCCCACTTAACTAAAATTTTACCTCTGTTGGAATTATTTGCTTGGGGGAGGAGGAGGTCGCATCACGTTGCTTTTGCGAATATACTATATTTCAACAAAGTAGCGAAGGAAAAAGTCACTTACTTCATTCCTTTTTAAAATGACAATAGTGTTAATTTTAGAAGGCCGCGGTGGCTCAGTCGGTATCGCGTCTGACTACCATGCTCAAGATCCCGGGTTCGATCCCCGGCCGGTTCAATTCCGGGAACTTTTCTAACGTTGGAGCGTCCCCGGCGCCCACCCAGCTTCGAATGACAGAGGACAGGGGCATGATGCTGATCACATCACCCGCACTCACGACCGGATCAAGAAAGTGTGGGACGTTACCCCTACACCCCCTATACGCCTTCATGGCGTGGTGCTAAGCACAGGGGAGCACTTTACCTTTTGATAGTGTTAATTTCTCAGAGATCCAGTACAGTAAATTTACAAGAATAAAATCGTGTCTCTTATTGGAAATTTCAATAGAATCTTTCATCTCAAACAAATTCAATATTAATTGAATAGTGCATAATTGAATAAATATTTAATTGAAAGTAGAGAGTATAAACTTGATGTGAAGTTTACAGAAATGTTTGTTTCGCGAGTGGAGCGAAGAAGAAAACGTTTTCTAAATCTCATCCTTTGTAACCACCCAATCACGATAACTGTTGGTCACCTGACCTCTACTTCCACGTCATCCAAGAAATCTGCTGGTGCTTCTTTGCGTCCAAGTTCATAGACAATTAGCCTTTCGTTTTTGCGCCTTTTTTTTACCGGACTCCGCTCCTTTCTTATTTCGGGATTTGTCCCTGCAGTGAAGCACGAGAAATACGAGTTCCACCTGCGCCAAAACCAAGCATAGATTCACGTTTAAATATCGTGTGTATGTCGATCCCCTGTCTCAAACGCGGGATACAATAAAGAACCCTTTTTACCACCTTGTTGCCTCGAAACACTTCATCCTTGCGATAGGCAACCGCAGGGAGCAGGCAAGGTTGAATGAATGAATGATTTGATTTATTTTACTTCGCTTCTTGTGCCACTTCTGGCTAATTTGCGAAGATGTGGATGAGTGATGATATGATGAAATTGATGAATGGACACTCACAAATATCCATGCCCAGGCCAGGATTCGAACCCGGGAACCCTGGTGTTGTATCGCGATGTGCTAACCACTCCGCCACGGGGCCGGCGCAGGCAAGGTTGAGACCAACCTCTTCTCAGCCTTTCATATACAAGATTATGAAACTTCGAGTGACGTTATGAGGTAGGAACATTGCAGCAATGTGTCCTCTGCGTCTCTGTGTTGATTCAGTGACATTTTTGTTTGGAATCTCTGCCCGTCAGAATGTCATTGTAAAATACGAGTGTATTTGTTCTGACAGACAGTTGTAACTCGTGTACAGTAAAATATATCACATATTCCTTTATTCTTCCTAGCTTACTAGAAACATACTTTGTACATTTTTCAAACTTTACAAAATATTTCCTCTTTAATATGCTGTTGCAACTTACATTTGAAACTTCTTTCGTGTAATATTCATTTTTTTGCAGCCCCACCTCCCCCGTGGCGGAGTGGTTAGAACATCGCGCTACGGCGGCAGGGGACCCGCGCTTGAATCCCGGCCTGGGTATGGATATTTGTGAATGTCCGTTCAATCCTCCGTACTTTCACGTGTCACCAAAATAGAAAAACACAAATACAATCTATTCTTGGACTCCCTTTTCGGTTGCCGTGTTCTTGTGGATCCCTCGCTGTTCTTTTGTTTTCAATCCAGCGCGTCGTTAGGTAGTAATATACAGGTGGGTCCATTATACTTGTTTCGGCGATTTGAAGTGTGACGTCAGCAGGAGTAGGTTATTACGTACTTTTGAATATCAAATTCAATTAACGGTTTCACCTTATTAATATTGTGTTATATATTTAATATTATTTTCTAATTATTTTTTTATTTTCTACCTATTAAAAAGAAATTGTATCGATAATGATGCATGATTTTTATATTAAATTCACTCACAAATGAACCAACATGTCCTGATCAAGACTCGAACCTTTAAACTACAATTTCGAAATCGCGAGTCGACCATTCAACCAACCGAAGCGACTGCCAGAGGCAGTGGCGGCGATTGGGTTCCAAAATTAGGGGACAAGGTGCAAAAAGTGGGGGTGGGCGCAAGGACAATTTACTTTCCCTTGGTATATAAGATTTAGCATAGTGCGGGGACAAAAGTTGGAAAAAGTGGGTGGGGGCAACTACACCCCTCGACCCCCTAATCGACGCCACTGGTCAGAGGCTTTTTCGAGTCCCTGACCTCTACCTCATAGTGCTGATGGAACCAGTTGGCTGTTGCCTCAAACATGGCCTCAAGAAATACGTAGAAAGGTAAACTGAAGTGACATCCATCCCAGTCACTAATGATTCCGTCCATGATATCTGGAATCGTATCCAAGTTAAACGATTTATGCTGAGCCCTGAATGTCTATGGTACAGTGATTCGGACCCCATTTTCAACTCTATATCCAGTCCCAATTAACCCCGATTAGTGGCTCTAATCGGTTTGGCGTCTGACTGCCACACGGGATACAAGAGTTCTATTCCCGGTGTGGGTGATCTAAAGTAGGATTTTTTCCGGCCTTGTCACCGAATTAAGCGGCTCTGGGGGCTATCAAGCTTCAAATGAGTGTGTACCTGGAGGCAAACCTGCAGGTTAAAGG
The DNA here is from genome assembly GCF_977018435.1 of Lepisma saccharinum. NCBI lineage: Eukaryota > Metazoa > Arthropoda > Insecta > Zygentoma > Lepismatidae > Lepisma > Lepisma saccharinum. Next base: position 96,747 of record NW_028143329.1, read on the forward strand.
CGGAGCTGGTGCTGATCACAACACCTCCAAAATGGCCGAGATCGAGAATGTGTGGAACCCTAACCAAGTTCCCCTGAATGTGGCACGGTGCAGTATGCACGGGGAAGTTACTTTTACGTTACAAAATCCTTTCAACTAGACGAGCAAAGAATCTGTTAAAAAGGTTGTTATGTATTATTACAATATAACTTAATTCCAGTCGGGAAGGATGCGACGCCTTGTAAAAAAATGAGTACCAGGTACGATTCCTGGCGAGACACATTGAACCGTGATTTGAATCCGACATTTGAGAATAAAGTGAATTTGAAACCAATTTGGCTAATCAGAAAGACTAATCCCAGAATCACGTAAAGATCTCTCAAATTTGTAAGGGCAATTACGCTGTAAATGTATCGGAATTACAAATCTATTTATTAATTCTATAATATAACACATGGGGGGGGGGAAATATGAGAACAGATAGAAGAGGGAGAAAGAAGGGTGGAACAGAGAACACTGGAAGCTACGCATCGTGATGCCGTGGCGCCGTCTTGTCCAAAGTGAATAACCGTTGCAAGAGGCTTAACGAGTTCGTATTTGAGAGATAGTTTGATAAGGTCCCATCTGCTGCAGCCTGACTAAGCTTTTCCGTTGTTTGGTGTAGTCACTTCAGGCCACTGGCGTACGCACAAGGAGGGGGGGCTAAATGGGCTACAGCCCCCGATATTTTTATAAAATAAACAAATGAAAGCAGAAAAGTCGGGAACCCCCCATTAAAGTAATCCCCGATAACCATTGTTGTCTTTCAATAACTTTTAAAACGAAGGTTTAAAATCGTATTTGGAGCTCATATCTGATAAAAAAAAGGGACATTATCGAAATTGACTTACAGCGATCTAGCTTATTCTATGATCCAAGAAAACATATACTCTCTGAACCAGCGTTCACATTCAGCTGTAGATATTGTAACAATTTTGATATAATTCACATAAACTTTGAGTGACGTGGCAATGTGTTGTGGAGTTTCTTTGTAGGTGCGAAGATTTTTAACTACTGACGCACACCTCCTTTCGCTTACAATAAAGTTTGCCTGACATCTCGCACACCTTCACAATTATCTAAATACCATGTATGTGCATTTTATGGGACTGTGTGCGAATATATACCTGAGTCTTCAAACAGGCTATTCATACTATTCACCAAAGAAGAAAATGCTTTGGAACATGGTTATCCTTAACTACGAAACTATCGTAATTCAAGGTGAATCAATTGTTTTCGATGCTTAAAGAGTAGCCATGTCTAATTATCTAAGAAACTTAACCGACGAGACGGAACTGAACGGTTCCAGATAATCACGAACCGGAAGCCGTTCCGGTCGGCTACGGTCCATTTCGAGCCCTGACCTCACCTTATGCTTCGTCTGTGTTTGTAAAATAACAATGTACGTGTAAATATTTTGTGCCAAACTTCCTTTGTTTTCGTTTTTGTAATCGGTGTAAAATGGGCGCACAGTACTGTAGGTACTAGGTAAATAAACAAATAATGTGGTGTCCTGAACAACGTTATTTGGGTTAGAGGTATTTTACCAGTATTGTATGAAAGACGGAATTGTCCATTTCCATCATCAAACTGTGCGCAAGAGCAGGAAACAATAAACGGAGAAAAGAAGAGCGCGTCCAACAGCAAGGCGCCTTGAATTCCAGAGGTTAGGTTACGATGAACAGAAATGTATAGCTTACAATACGTACAACAGGGTTAAAATATGGAAATAATATATATTAGTATTTTAAACGTAATAGTTTTGTAAGACAGTAAATAAATTCTCAAGTCCGACTTCGCCACCCACCAAACACCCCTTCGGGTCCCAGCTGTGAGTCGCGCCCCATAGGTTGAGAAACGATGCGATCCAATGCCTTATTCCCCCTAGCATTTGAGTCGGACAGAAACAAGTTTGGGAAGAATGCTTCTGCAAGCTGTGTCAGTGAGTGTATGGCTCCTGGAAGTCTGGAGAAGGGTCGGCGAAGAGTAGGAATCAAGGAAGGAGAAAGATAACGTTTGCTTCCTCAAATTAAACTTGCAGTCAGTGGCGTGCCCAAGGGGAGGGTTAGTGGCGGTTATAACAACACCGTTTGGTCCAGCATTCCTAAAAGAAAAATGTCAAAGGTAGGAAAATGACAAAATGAGGGCAGACTAGCAAGACAAGGTATACGTAACCCCTCCTTTTGTAAACTCCTGGCCACGCCACTGCTTGTAGTAGCATACTTTTACTTGCATTCTCTTATTTTTAGTTTGCAGTTGCACCAGCAGGCGTTGTCCTTCACTATGTTTATAACTATGTCATATGCAATACAAAATTTAAGGATTGAAAGAAAATCGCTAAGGAGACCGAGGACAACGGCAGAATATAAAATTGCACGGCGTACTTCGGCGACAACATAAAGGGCATACGTTCTGTACAACCTCTCACCTCACTGAAAGCAAGTTCAACATAAGTACAATCAATAAACGATTTTTCAAACCCATATATTTTATCTTAATATGTTTTTATGGGTATGTCCAATGATATTTTGTCCCTAAAATACACACCCTTCTGTCTCCCTATTTTTCCTGGTGTATTTTCTGGTAGAATGGAAATATTACGGGACGGTTTCCTTAACTTCATTTTTACCACAGACACTGCAGTACGTGCTCAAGACACTCGATCCAAATTCTTTGTGGTTAACTGAAAGTAAGCGAATTAAATATATCTAATCAAACCTATCATTATAAGCAATTTTATTGGCATACGTACATTAGGCATAGACGATTCATTGTGTTTGTGCAATTATCAAGCCATTACTTCAGCGTAAAATAGTCCCTCCAATGTAAATTTAGTCATGGACGGATTAACTGGGAAATGGGATACTTTCGCCCGAAACGTCTCAAAATGTTATTAAATATTGGGTGGCCGAGTGGCATTAAGAAAGTATCAGTCCTTTGTCCACCATAATAAATAAATAATTTTTAATTAATCAAATGTGGAATATTAATTTCAACAAGTTAAGAGAAAGGAGAGTAAGCGTTATTATGACACTCTAAGGCATATATAAAATACTCTTTCTTCGTTTTATCCTACATTGCGTCTGATGAGAGTATTGATCGAGGCGAACACTGTAGTTGAGCCTGTGACATTTTGTAAGTTAAGCCTAATGGTGGAAAGCGACTAAAAAGTTGGGAGTTGTGTTAACCCCGGAGCAAAAAAAAAGTTGCTCGTACATTTTTAAAGCGCACACATCGCGCTCTTTTACTAGCAGATATCTGCGTTTCTTATCGTTTTTCTTTTCTATTCAAACTCATGTAGTTGTGGAAGAAGGGTTTCCTTTAAATAACAGTGCGTGATGACTAATTCGACTAAAATATCGGGATAAAACTAGAGTTCATCTTCATCTTCGCGATTTGCCAAAAGTGGAAGAAAAGTGAAGTAAAATCAAATCAATTAATCAATTAGTAGTGTGTCCATTACCGGTCGAGCATCCTTTTCTCCGTCGTTATTTAGATAACGATAGGATACGCAGTCTCAGTCATGCATCATGATGTCGGGGAATACATATTCAGCTTCTGGAAATGTCACTTATACATTTGGTTAATGAATTTTTCAAATATACGCTCTCCTTTCTCTCTCCTCCCCCTACACATGTGCAAGTGCAGACTAATCAATATGGGAGTGCCTAAAGGGGTGTTTCAGTTGACTATCTGGACAATGCTAGCCTATTTGTCACAAGTTAATTTTCCCCTTTCACGGAAACCATAAGATGTGCGAAGATGAAATTTTAACTTATGGTTTATGAGTATGAGTTTTCACATTAGCACACGTTTTCTTATTATTGTGAAGATATTTACGTTATTTACACATAAATAAATCTAATTAGAATTCAGTAACGCAACTGACATGCAAGAAATTATGACTCAAACAGTGAATGACTGTCATTCCATTCAAAGTACACGTTCAGAGGGGGAAATTTTCTTCCCATGGTTGGGAATGAAAATATAAATGTAGAACAGAGCATGGGAAAAATAGAGGGGGGGAATTCCCCGGTTCACCCCTTCATTCGAATACTGCTTCATCCATCCGGTCCTATTATCATTCACCTTCATCTTCGTGATTAACCAACAGTAGAAGAAATGCGACGTTAAAAAAATCAAATCAATCGGACTCTACTTCAAACCCTGTTTTCTCTAACGTAGACTGTTGCACCACTACACACATCGCACTGATTACGTAGATCATTTTGCAAATTATTGTGGGTATTGTTAGTATTGTATTATTATTGTTTTGTCAAAATAGTTTGTTTGGCACTCGTTAAGCAATCAAGGATTTCCTCTTATCACTGGTGAATCCCGAACGAAGGGTCATCTTTCTAGGCGGATTCCAGCTTTGCCTGCAAGTCGTTTCACTCTTCTGACTTTAACTTTAGAAAGATCCGACCATTAAAATTCAAATCTCGAAACAGCAGGGGAGACATTATTTTCATTATTATAATGGTTCTTTCTACATTCTTAATTTTTTGAGGACGCATTTTGAGGTGTTCATGCACCACTGGCAACCACCGTGCGCACTCCTATGCCCTCACATATCATTTTTAATTTGCTTCATATGTACAAGATGTTGTTTGAAAGTGTGTTAATATCGGGTGTTTTATAGACAAAAAAAGTATATATATATTGGTTACTGGGACTCCCTGTTGGCGTAGTAGTAAACGTCGTGGCCTTGTAATCAAGGAGTCCCGTGTTCGATAACCAGTTAAGACATAAAATGGTTCGGATCCAAGTTTAAACTGTACGTCTAGTACCGATTAACCATACTGTATGTATAGTGGACTTAAAACACGAACTCGATCAATCTATTAATTTGTTTACTGAAAGGTGCTATTCGGAAACGAGCAAAGCGTTTTCGTTACTTAAGAAAAATTATCCAACTTTAACCAACAAATTATAATCGAAACGTTGTTTTATATATCTCGGCTATGACTGCCTGGAAAAGTTAAAGGACGCCACGATTGTTAAATGTCGGTCAACTCATTATATTAGCACAATACATTCTGGGTTCGAATTCCTACGTCAGTTTCATCTGTCTTACGTGGCAAATAAATAATCAATTAGAGCCAGAGATATATAAAGAGACAGTAAACATATCATTTTGGGGAAAGGGGTACTGACTGCATTTACGCACAGAATCGGCAGTATTAAAAAAAGGTCGGTTATTGCTTTGGTAATATATCAAAAGGTAAATAAAAGCAAACGTTGTTATTCACTTTGTTGATTTCTGGTTAAATATTTTTTTTTTACTATTTTATTTCATTGTTGATAATTTTATGGGAAGAAAAAATTCTTACACTCTACAGAAGAGAAATCATGGATTAATTTCCGAATAATAGTCACCATTTTATATCAAATGCATATCATTAACATTATTCTATTAAGCCTTGCATTAACCTGCAGCGAAATAGGACACCTGCCAAAATACTTCATCACAACCAAAGCAGTGGCTCAAAGGCCACGACAGTAGAAATGCATGTTCCAACGAAAGTCAGTGGCTTAACCGTTATCTGTTTCACGGCGCCTGGAGTTGTCTCGCTGAGAGCTCGAGTTTCGGTTTCGCTTGTAACAGAGTGAACACTTATATACACAAGCAACAGTGGCGTGTGCATGGGGGCAATTAGTTGGGAATACAGTACTCCCAATATGATTCAAGTTTGCTGTATTATCAACTTCAACCGCAAATAAAGATGGCGAAAAAGTGTGAATGTTTTCTGCTATCGCAATTGTCCCCAATGGCGTAGTGGGAACGGTATCACATTTAATGGTGCGGTTCGGCGTTTGATCACCATTAGAACCTCAGCGGCTGTTTCCATTGGATGATATTCAGCCAACAACTTCCCTGACAATTGTTTGCGCCAAATCACACCCATTGCAATGATTACGGCAAACGTTTCGGAGCGCGTTGCAAACACTTTATAGACATTGCACCTTCAGTGATTGTGGCAGTGATTGAAGGTGCAAATATAACGATTATATTCTAAATGTAGTCCTGCATTTTGTTTAGTCTTTTAACAATGACAAGACTATCTATTAGACTAGATAAAACGATGTGTAGGGCCTCCCACATCCCTCAATCGCGGCTAATTTGGAGGTGCTGTGATGTGAACAAGAAAAAGCATTGATTCAATATTAACATATTATTTTGAGGTTTAGAGAATGATAAAATATATGTAAATATGACGTGTGTAACACTCGTGAAATAATTCGTTCCCTATTTATTATGATGATAATTTTGCAATTATTTGCAACAAAAGAATAAATTATTCATTAAAAAATTGCTTCTTGAATTTTAATGTTAAAAAGTATCAATATATATTCATGTCACTGATTGGGAATGATCTACCAAAAGCGCGGATATTCATAAATGACTAGCATGTGAATCAATATGTGAAAACAACCTTCTCCTAGAATTAATAGCACGGAGTTAGTGTAGAAACTAGAGCCCCTGGTAGCAGCAGATTTCTCATTTATCCTTTAGGAAAGTTCAAGTTGCTGCTTCTCATATAGTACATGCATGCGAAATATTGAGGACAGAGTGCTGAAAACAATTCTCCTGTCTTTCTTTGTTGCCACTAGCATTTCTAGTTTTAGATGAGAGTATTTACGTTTTGAACGAGTCCCCCCCCCTTTCCTTGAAGCAACAATGTCTTTCAACAACCACCCCTTCGCCCTCTGTGATGTCTCAAACTTAAAATATATATTAGCTTCAAGTACATTAACTTGACATTTGTGTGAAAATGTAAAACAATTTACCAATTGATTTTAGGCGAGTTTAACCACAAATATTTAATTTTCGATAGTTATAACTGCGAAAGTCAGTTAACAAAGCAACACCTTTAATCCACAATCATGCAATTATAATATATTTTACTTTAAAGGTTATCCCATTTTTCATATGTCCCTGGTCATTAACACTGTGTTACACATACATATCTGTAAGTTGGACGGCAGAAATACAACAACTTGAAGTATGGGGACATAAGGAGTTATGTTTATAACATAAGGTTATAAAGGAGTCCCGGGTTCGAATCCCGGTGGAAGCACAAGTGGTTCGGATTCCACTTTAAACTGTAGGTCCAGTCCCGATTAGAATTACTGTGCATAAAGTAGACTTCAAACAACAAATCAAATCAAATCAAATCATAAGGGGTTATCAGATATTTCTTACCACTCTTAGATCATATTTTCCTAAATTTGATTTTTATTTTATTTTAAGGAAGGTTGAGCAAAAATAAGACTACCTAGCTATAAAACTCCTTCTAAATACGCCACTGTTCATAACTTTACAGCTGACATATCATAACACCCATCTATCACCCAGTAACAGAATTCACGTGAAACACAATAATAGCATGTTTTGTTAATATTTTCTCGCCAATCTTATATAAAATTAATCATCTCCATAACAGTTACGATGAAAAAACTCCGTGGCGAAACAGCCTTGAATAACAAAGGCCTGTTAAGTGGCTTTCTTATAAGTTGACACGTGGTCAGCACATCGAATCCCTTTGCCGCTCGTTATCTTTATCCTCTATTTCACCTAGCTCCCCAATTGCCTTCAAGAAACCGAAATGTTCAGTAATGGAACCTGTGATCACGCTAAATTGAGTTCGAAGTCTACTTTATGCAAAGATGGGCTAATCGGTGCTGACCTATAATTAAACGTGGTATCCGAACCACAACGTGCGTAAGTCCAACAGTAAGGGAGCGGTCAGAGCGTGGGTGACGCAAGCAGCTCTTTACAATGTCATGTTACCCCTGCGTTGTCAAAATGTTAAGCATTCTTGAACAGATGGTCGTCGCCTTTATTCAGTGCTAAGCATTTGTATCATCATGAACCTTAGACATCGAAAGAAGAGATGTAATATTCTTCTTTTTTGAAGCTTTTGACAACGTAGCAATGAAGGAAACTGGCAACAAGGCGGTACTCGGCTAAAAGCGATGTGGAGAGGAGAAAACAAATGACTGTCAGTGACGAATCTACATATTTTTGGCCCATCGCAAAGCATTATTTAAGTTGCCTTGAATGTAAAACAAACACACTTGTGAAAGGAAATGATAAAACATTTCCTCCTGTTCAGTTTCTTCTATTTATGTATGTTGTTTGCGTGTGTCTGCAAAGATTTGATTTTGTTATTTAGCATCGCTTTTTTACCACTTTGGCTAATCGCGACGATGAGGATGAGTGATGATAGGATGAAATTAGGAAATTGATGCAGAAACACTTACAAAGCACACCCACGTCCAGGGGGAGATGTGAACCGTAACCATTGGCTTCGTAAACTCTGTGCTAAGCAGTCCGTACGGAGATCCGAATATCTCTGGAGTTTTTTAATGTATAGTTTTAAGTTCACTTTTTTGCACAGATCGGTTAAATGGGACAGGACCTATAGTTTTAAAATGACATCCGAACCACTATGTGCCTCCACCGGTTATCTAACATGGTATGCCTCTGTAGAGGGAGGTAGAATTGGAGAGGTAGTGTTTGGCAAAATCATGTGCAGATGAAACTTTCGATAAGTCACTTGTGAGAGATGTTTAAGGATACAATTCAGCTGGGAATGATGGACCAATATCTGTTGCATAATATTTCTACATTTGCTCGCTTTTACTTTTAATTTGTCAAGTTTTGGGTTGGGTATGCAGTGGTTGTTAGGTAACTAAATCACGTTTGATGGTTCCCAATGTAAATAGTAATTTCGTTCTATCCACGGGATTTTCGCCCCTTGCTCCGCCTGTCTGTCGTAATTATTAATCATTCATTGGACAAACCATTCTCTAAATTAATATTACGCACGTTCAAGAACCAAGTACTAAAGTTAACTGTTGCATTTCGAAGTCCCTCTCACCTTTCGTTTCACGCTACGGGGTTAAGCATTTCAAATAAGACGTCCTTATGTTCCTTTGTCTGATTTTCCTTGTAGATACAAGATTTAAAGAATAATAATATAATATATAATAACGAAATATTTGATCACACGTCTGTTTCCTAACTAAATCGTCAAAGAAAAGCAAACGCTGTTATTAATTTCGTTGATTCATAGTTCATTCTTTGCTATCTTCTTTATGTTAATTTTAGCGAAAGAGAGAACTATTTCACTAATTAATCTTTAATAATAATAATAATAATAATAGTAATAATAACAATAATGGCCATGTTATATCACATGAGGTATAATTTTGTTACACATTGCTTGCAGCCAGCAGCGAAAATTACATACCAGTCAAAATAAGTGAAAGCACTACTCTCGCAGCCTGGCAGGTGGAACAAGTGAGTGTTGAAGCAGATAACATCCACTCCTGCAAGCAGCAGAAGAGCTCTGAAGTTGAATTATATCGAGCTGAGGCATTTGTACATCTTATCATGATGCAAGAAAGGACAAGTGCAAAAACATGCTTTTTCTGGGTTTCAAACACTAAAACTTTAACCTTTCGCGCTACACGTAAACAAAGACGGACTGCAAATAGAGAAACGCTCGTTTTTTTTTTTTTAATTTTTAGTTGATCTTTGTTATGAGGGAAAGGGTATATGCAGCAGATCTTTGGAAACACTCATATAGTTTGCAGGTAATGATAATTCCGTGTTAAAGTATTATATTCTGTGAACTAAGGTATTTTTTGTGGGGGTAAGTGTAGTTTTTTTTGTCACCAAGTAACTTGGAGTTCTAAATTATAATTTGACTGGTACAGTCCGGCCAAGGGAAACGAAACTAGCTGGAAAGTACGATTCCAAACGCGAGAGGGGAAGCAGGTAGAACACCACCCTGTGGCTCTTTCCTGCTATAGTAAACCACAAGCAAAAAAACCTGCGCCGACCCGCAAAGCCTGTGCACCGTACTCCTGCGAGGAGGGGAGGGGGAGAGTGGACCAGGCTTCCGTATGGCACGAGTTGAATGGAAGAAGGGAAAGCTACGCTGGGACTTTTCGTCGGGTTCGCTTGCTGTGTTTATTACTGCTTTCTGTGTTGTGTTTGTGATGTCTCTTACAATTCGTAACAAACCGTTTCGAAGTGGAACAAAGAAAACAGAAGACCTATTGGTCCCTGTTGCACATTCTACAAAACACCCTTGATATAATACAAACCACAAACCATTCAGTTACTACATTTTCTTTACTGTATTTATAATAGTTTTCATAATAATACTGTTGAATACTATTCTGATTACTGCTGTGTACATTTGTGCTAATTATACGATTTAATAAGGATACCAATTAAATTGAATGACCGAAAATAAAGTTCCATGTTTACAAACAAGTTTATCTACTAATGTGACGTAATGAATACTTTCCTGATATGTTCCGTTTGCTTATATAGTATATGGATGTTTTTTTAAATTTTTTATTCTGTACCCTTACATAATTCGTAAACATCTATACGTATTTTGGCGGCGATGTTACTACGTTTGAAACTTCATTGTTTTTTCAACAGCTGACGATTTTCACGAAACGATTTTCACGATTTTTGTTTTATAATCATTGATGCGTGTTTACAAGACATTCCAATTCAGTCGGGACAGTCTATTCTTTCAAATCCCTGTCCCAATTTCTGTCAAACTCAAGTCGTAATTTGACTAAATGTTTCGAGGTTTTATTTTGGAGGGCGTAAACCCCCATTTAGACATGTTCTTCATTTTAATAATGATTGCTAATTATTATTAATGATTTCTTCCCGATACTTTGGACCTTAACATTGCAACTCTACAATTCTACAATTAGGAAAGATAATAGTAGGCAAATTGTTCACCACCATTTTAATTCTCTCATTACTCTACATCCTGTGTTCTTCTGAGGGGTCATTGATTCTTTTGATGCGAAGCTTATGTTGACTGCGTTTCTATTTCAACCCATTATCATGACACTGTGGAAAACAGACTGAATGAAAATACGGTGGAGATGGACATATTGCTTTTACCGTTGGGTATACACTTAGCACTATATCTACGAGCTAGCACTAGCTCGCACAATAACACTACCGAAACATTGGTGGTCACATCCAGTACTCCCAACAGCATTTCGCCGACCAGGGTCGACCACCTGGACGGAGTGGTTAGCACAACGTGCAACGATGCTGTTGGTTCCGGGTTTGAATCCAGGATTGGGCATGGTGTTTGTGAGTGTTCCTTGATCAATTTTCATCATATCATCACTCATCCTCAACATCGCGATCAGCCAAAAGTGTCAGAAAATCGACGTAAAATAACCTAACTCAACAAATCCACTAGCATTTCGGATGTTCTCTTTTGTTCCACATTTTCGGATCTGTCTCCAACTTCCTCAAACAAATTCTGGGTACGGGCCTGTTCTAGGAAGGAATAAAACAACGCAAGCATTTAAATGTCTCGCGCTTGCTTCGTGCCAGTTAGAGGTTTTTGTTGTTAACTTATTAAAATCGGGAGTACAAGGTCAAGAGAATGAATAGAATACAAGACAAAGAACGTTCTATTCAATGAAAGAATAAATGTGTAAAAATGTCTAAGCAAGTTATCGTAAATTTTTCCTAACTGTTTCACATGAGAAATGCGAGGATCATTTTTTACTTCTTTCGTGCCCCTTAGACTTAAGACCTGACTGCCTGTATGTTATGCCTCTGATTGGACGTATTCATTCAAATTATAACGTTTAACTAGAATTTAAAACCAGATAAATACAGAATGTTTTAATATTACTGCCCACAAAAAATAGCATTTTCCATGTCCCCCCCACTTCTATTTATAACATTTTTCGTATCAAGCTCCTTTAAGCGCGAAGTCCCGTGCGGTCGCGCACTTCTTCCACCCCTTGCTACACCCCTGCCTCTCAATGCTTTGGATTGCCTCGAAAGTGAATATTCTTTACGTTGCTAAACTAACGTTTTCCGTCTAGGATAGTGAAATGATCCACATTAATGAAGCGACTGAAGAATGCGACGTATGTTTACGTTAATTTTTAGCGTTTTTCTACGTCGTAGGTTAATCGTTAAAGAGCATTAATGGTGGAATCCGAATGAACACGATTATATATTCATTCCTCACCCAGGATTCAAAAGTAGAGCTTCTGGCTTCGTAGCCACTTCTTCATGGAGGCTGGAAGGTAAGTAATGAATACATTTGATTAGATGATTTTTAGCGTCGCTTTTTTCATTTTTGGCTAATCCAAACGACGAGGATGAGTAATAATATGATGAAATTGATGAAGGGCACCGTCAAGGGAACACCATGCCATGTTCCTCCACCGCGTGTCGAACCCGCGACCCCTACATACATCAGAGCGTGGTGTGTATCATTCATGTATCCTTCACTACGGCAGAGATCGAGAATGTGTGGAGCCATATCATTTGCTCGAATGGTGTCACGGCAGACTGCCATACACAGGGGAGAACTTTACCTTTTGTAGCAGTCGCCACATATATTTTTATGGCATAAAATCTTCGCTGTCCCTTCAAGTACATTTGCTTCTGTAACATTGTAAATATTTTTATATAAAGACCACACTGAGGGAAGGAATACGCTATCTTTCACTAAACCTGAATACTGTGTGACCATTTACTTCATTGCATTATAAATTATAAAATGCAATCAAATACACGGCTATAAATTATCAGGTTTAGAAACGGGAAGAGTATTTATATCGTTTACATTTTATTTTGCCATCTAGAAAGTAATGTTTACTACAGTGGATTTAATATTTTCGTTAAGGTCATGGAAGGCAAATATGTTGTTTTCAGGCATTATATAAAAAATTAAATCGATGTCTTCAACTCGAGCTTTTTCCCTCAAAGTTTTCTGGTGGGGAACATTATCAAATGTACATGTCATTGTTCTCTCGGTTGTTTTATGCATAAGATGGCGCAGTGGTAGCGTCGTTGCCTTTTAATCAAGGGGTCCTGGGTTCGATAACCGGTGGAAGCTCATAGTGGTTCGGATCCCACTTTAAACTATAGGTCCAGTCCCGATTAGCCTTATTGTGCATAAAGTGGACTTAAAACACCAAATCAATCAATCAATTATGTATAAGCAAATGCATTATACGCATATAATAATGCGAATATCTCTGCGTAAGCATTTGTATGTTATCTTTTTACATTTGAACTTTGAAGAAACACACGCAAACCGAAGTGACGAGCAGGACACAGTTCCTACTTTGTGAAAATAACGCAATGGAGAGATCAAGCGTAAGATACCGTGACAACAGACACAGGGGGAAAATGCGCGGCGAACTTACTACAAGTAGGAAAGCGATTGTTTTGCCCCTGCGACGTTGTCGGGTGAAGACTTTCCCCTCTCGTCTAGTCGCACGTTAAACAGAGCGAGCGAGTACAGAAGACGTCAAATAAATGTAGCATGCAACGTCGCAAAAAGACATCCACAGCTGTCTGTCCATGGTTTCGGCGCGGCTGCAGAGGCGAGAGTGAAAACTTCGCTTCACTTATCAGTGTTGCCAAACACGACTGTTAAAAAAAGAACTGCATTGAAATTAAATGTAGTTAAGGATTGCAATCAAGCCGTTAACTTTGAGAAGTTTAAACGTTTGTCTTCGTGTTCTACGAATAGGTATCCTATGTTCGAATACCGTACGAGTCTTGGGATACTTCCAGACCGAAGCGAGAAAGCGAGAAGCGACACGTGTCACTTGGAAACAAACACTCAATAATATATGCTTATATTTTTATGCTGTACGGGTAGTGTTACTTCAGTGAGAAACCCCTCGTTGCTCGTCGCTTCGTCCCAATGGAACTTTTGTACCGAAGCGATAAATGGCTTTGGAAACAAAAATTCTTAAATAAATAAAACTTTCGAACAAATGTGATACGACAAACTACACGTGCCACTTGCATGTTTCACGCACTGGGGGCGTTATCGTGTTGCTTCGGTCTGATGGTCATGCCTACACATTGAATGCTTTCTTACAGAGAGATTTTAAACCGAAACGACAGGCAACAAGTAGCAAATGACACTGAAGTTCATACCGAAGTGACAAGCGAAAAGAAAGACAAGCCACTTCAGTCTTCAAGTAAGCATTCACTGTTAAAGCCCGAACACCAGACCTAGGCGACCCAATTCAGGATATTGACAAACGGAAGTAACAGGCGAGACTTGCTTCTTCGTTTCGAAACGTGTCGCTTCTCGGCTTCCGCTTCTGAAAGTCATGGATGTCATGCAGCGTGTCGCCTTGGTCAGTTAGAGCATTTGAGAAAAACGCTTGCAAAGCAGACTTGTGCGGCCTATCATGCCGCGACGGTGTGAACTTTATTGGCACGCTACCAAGCGAAACGCAATAGGTAACAAGCGACAAGGGATACGTATCGCTTGGAAGTGAACCCTCAGTAATCAATTCGATCTTTCGCATCGATGCGACAGGGAAAGCTGCACATGTCGCTTTCCGCTCGATGCATTAGGTTTTTCGCTCATTAGCGGTGAATTTCTTGCTTTAGATTGACGTCGCCAGTGTTCATGGGCGCCCGGAAGGGGGCAAGGGGGGGCGTAGCACCCCCTGGAAAATGAAAATCAACCAAAAATTATATATTTCACACATATAATTTCATTTCAGCCACAATAATATGTGTTAATGCACGAACATGATAAATTCAAATTTAAGCAATATTTTTTTAGAGAACATTGGGGAAAATGTGGCTTAGTTGCCCCCCGGAAAAAAATACCTTCCTTGCCCCTCCCTGGAAAAAATCCTGCTGACGTTCATGCCAGTGTTGCCTGTCGATTGTCGTCTGCCACTTGTCGCTTCGATCTGAAGTCTCCTTGAAGGGGGTCAGGGGAAGAATTCTGACCGAGGCGACAAGCGACAGTGTGCTTCCACATCGTTAAGAGACACGGGTCCCTTTTGTCTTGTAGACTAAAACATTCACCGCCCGTGCACGACAACAAGTGGAGGCGTCACGATGCACAACATTGATAAAGTAGCCAGTTTGAGTGACACAACCAAGCGACATGCAATATTTGCAGCTTACCTTGCTTTATCAGTTCAAAACGTTGCATTGATTACCGAGGCTTGTCGCTTGTCGCTTTACGCTTCGGTCTGAAATCTGCTTAAACGGCATAAACGGCAGGCGACTGGCGACATGGAGATTTTATACCAAAGCGACAAGCGACATTAGACCATTTAATATAAGGCAAAACATTCACCGCGCATGAGCGAACAAAAGTACGAAGCGACATGATGCACGGTATTAACAAAACTGGCCAATCAGAGCGACACGCAAGCTACAAGCGACACCTGCATCCTGTCGTGTCGCTTCTGTTAGAAAGGTTCAATTCATTACTGCTGGTTCGCTTCCAAGGGACATGTGTTGGTTCGTGTGTAATCTCCCTTACAAAGCATAAAAGCTGCAAACGACAGACGACAAGTGAGACGACAAGCGACACGGAGAATTCACACAAAAGCTGCAAGCGGGAAGCGACACTAGCACAGTTAGTTTAAATTCAAACATTCACCTCGCATGAGCTAACAAGAGCACGAGGTGACAGGATGCACGCTATTGAGAAAACTGCCTAATCAGAGCGACGCGTGCAGCTTGTCCTGTTGCTTTGATACGAAAGGTTGCATTTATTTCTGAATGCTGGTTTGCAAGTGAAGCGTGTCATGTGCAGCTTCTCTCTGAAAGCTACACCAAGCCATTGTTTTATTGAATTCTCCTCAGGAAAGGAAGAGAATGCTTATACAAATATAGTCTCCGTAGATCATTTACGAAGCCACTCGTTGTATTTGAAACTCTATTTTCTGTGCACACTCAGCGTGCACTTTAATCTACTGAAGCGGCCCTAACAAATTATTCGCTGGAACTAGGATCTCACTTTCCTCATCGTTGTGAAGGGTCACTCGCAATAGAATTGTTACGATTTTATCTCTCTGGGTGAGAACAGAATTTGGAGACTATAGTCCACAAAAAAATTACTTCTTCTGTTGGAGTTATTATATTGGGGGCGGAGGGTGGTGCTTCAGATAGCTGTTCCATGTAGACTGTACATTTGAACAAAAGGAGCAAAGGAAAAGTAACTTATTTAATTTCTTTGTAAAATGAATTAAGTGTTAATTTACCAGAAGTCCAGTACAGTAAAACTATCCAAGTATATAATGGTGTGAGTCTTAATCGACATTTTAATTAAACCTTTCTTCACATACTGATTCAAAATTGAATAGGGCAGTGATTCCCAAAGTGTGCTCCGCGGCGCTCCGGGGTGTGATATTTTCACTGAAATGCCACTTACTTGTTAGTCTACAGATGGTTTTAGATATGATTGTTTCAAACATTTGCTTATTTAGTCCTTTTTACATAAACAATGTTTCTGAATTTGAAATATGTGCTTAATTTTTAACTTAAGGCCAGCAACCTAACAACACTAACTTAGCGTTGCAAGTTTTAGATAGGCCTATGTCTACATTCTGACTTGGGCGCCGCGGAAAAAAATTGAAACTACAAAGTTTGGAATCCCCTGAAATGGAGTATAATTTTAATAATGAATGATTGACGTATAAACTTGATGTGAAGCGTACAGAAATGTTTGTTTCGCGAATGGAGCGGACAAGAAAATGTTTTATAAATTTCATTCCTTGCAACCACACATTCACAGTAACCTGACCTCTACTTCCACGTCACTCATGAAGTTTGCTGGTGTTTCTTTGCGTCCTAGCACAAGCATTTCGTTTTCGCGCCTTTTTTACCGGACGCCCGGTCCTTTCTTACTTCGGTAGTTCTTCTCGCAGTCAAGTAGGAGGGGTACGAGTTCCACCTAAGGCCTCCCCGATGACCCTGTCGACCTCCTTGGCGGAGTGGTTAGCACAGCGCGCTACGACGCCAGGGGTTCCGGGTTCAAGTCCCGGGTAAGGCATGGGTATTTGTGTTTGTCCAAATGAGAAAAACTGAAAATTGAGAATAACCGATAAATGAAAATCTTGAGATTATAATGAAAAAAAGGGGGATACTTCTGGTTAGGGGTATTCCTTTAAAAAAATGGCTTAGTGGTTCCTTCGTCGCCTTGTAATCAAGGGGTCCCAGGTTCGATACCTGGTGGAGGCACTTCGTGGTTTGGATTCCACTTTAAACTGTAGGTCCAGTCCCGATTAGCCTTACTGTGCATATAGCGGACTTAAAACACCAACTCAAACAAACGAGTTCCACCTGCACCAAAAGCAAGAATACAGTCAAGAAAAGAACTAACGTTCTCGAGGCCGAGTTGGGAGAAGTATATTATGGTAAATAATCATATCGTACAGTCACGGATACTTCTTTGTTGTAGCAACACTATTAACTTTCAAGGGAATCATTACTACCCAGAAGTGTCCGTGACAGCACAACCCTAATCTGATGCTGCGTTACATTTTTTGGAATGTCGACTAAAAAACTCTCATAACATGTCGCAATAAAACAAGTGGCTTCACCAAAGTGAGGTAGAGACGAACACACCATTATTCTGCACTGTTATCTCAAGAGTCCGATATTAGCAACATAGGGAGACATTTCTTAGTCACAAGAAATGCTTTCAATTAATTACTTATAAAAAGTAGACGGTGTCGTCTTGGCAGAACATACTGACTCAAATACAAAAGCACAAGAAGCTAACTGTCTCCATTATATACGGTCTAGTTTTATTATTGTGTGTAGTATTACCAACTAACCTTGAACCAGTTTGGATCGACGTACACACGGAACATTTTCAAACAATGGCAGCAAAAAACATGTCGCTACTAATACATAACGACTTAGTGCCACAAGCCTACCAGCATACAATGAACAATCTCTATTATATGGTGGTATTTTAAGACTTTTAATTTTAATGTCGTTGGAAAGGTGTAGAGGTCTTAATACAAAAAATACTAATAAATAATATGAATGTGAAACATGCAAGGGTAAAGTAAAGTGCATTACAGGTTTGCATGGATGTAGTTGTAAGGAGCCACATATTATATCACTCTTAATGTCCCAATATTTTGGAACATTTCTTGATCTAGGGCAATTATTTGGAAAATATTGACCGTCGACGAAGCTGCTATGGCTGCAGTCATCTGTAGAAGACACAGAAAATCTCAGTCCGGATACGAGTGCATCAGCTCAATCTATGGCGTAAACTCGTTCTGACTCTTGTAATTGTTATTCGGTCCAGATTTGAAAGCACCAATGATGCAAGGCCTCTTGTTTGAGTGAGCGTGTCACCCGTTTCTTTTCCTCCCTCCTAATTTATGATGGCGGGCCTCACGCAAAAAGTGCATAATTTTAAAGAGTTGGAAGTTGCATGAACGTTTACTACACCCTATCTGAGAAATGATGACTACAATGACAGAAATATATTAATGTTGCAACAAAGTTATCATTGAGAAATTACAACATCTTGTAACTTGGATATCTAGAAAAGTATTACAAGAAAGTTTGAACATTGTATTTTTGACTTCATTAAAACGTGATGAAAATGTAGGAACATTTTTATTAGATTCTCGTGTTTACAGTCAAAAATACAATTAATACCTGCTATTTAAAATATTCTGGCACAATACCGTCTCCCCGATGGTTCAGTGGTAGCGTCGTCGCCTTGTAATCAAGGGTTCTTAGAAATCTTGTTAATAATAAGTTGATAGGATTATTTGTGTGTAAAATATTTGTGTTTCACATAAGAAAGTGGGAAAAACTGTACTGTTTGATAGGGGGAGCAGACTTTTCCGTTGCAGCTATAAGGGATTAAGGGATTAGCGAGCTAGCTATAAGTAGGTCAGTGGTACAAACATGGTTCGAACGTCGATCTCTCCTTCTCAGGACGAAACAGCCGAAATAGGCTGGAATAAAATACTTGAATGCTGCGGCAAATAACTTTGTTATGAGGGGACAATAGAATGTAGTTTTTGTAAAAAGTTGTACCATAAATCTTGCGCGGGAATGAGCGAAGAAGAATTTACGAAATTTGAGTTGCATAGAAGAATTTTTTTCTTCCAAGATATGCTACACGCTGTCAGAAAAGGAAAAGTAAAAGTGCACAGGGTGTTCAAAAATTAACTGACGAGAATAAAGAGAGCGTTAGCCTCACGACACTTTTATTATTTATGAAGCAGAGTAGAGAAGACGATAGGCAAGAGCAGCTTAAATTTAGAGAAGAGGATAGCTTTGGCTGCAAGCCGTCTCACTCTTCTGGCTTTAACTTTAGAAAGATCTGAACATTAAAATTTCGAGACAGCAGGGGAGACATAGTTTTCATTATTATTATAATGGTTGATTCTACATTCTTAATTTTTTGTGGACGCATTTGGAGGTGTTCATGCACCACTGGCAACCCCCGTGCTCACTCCTATGCCCTCACATATCACTTTTAAT
This sequence comes from Lepisma saccharinum, assembly GCF_977018435.1. Classification (NCBI taxonomy): domain Eukaryota; kingdom Metazoa; phylum Arthropoda; class Insecta; order Zygentoma; family Lepismatidae; genus Lepisma; species Lepisma saccharinum. Next base: position 116,092 of record NW_028143329.1, read on the forward strand.
TTGCTTCATATGTACAAGATGTTGTTTGAAAGTGTGTTAATATCGGGTGTCTAATAAAGCAAAGAAAATAAATTTTACACTGTTACTCTTCTTTGTACTCATAATATATATATATATAGGTTACTGGTACTCCCTTTTGGCGTAGTGGTAACGTCGTCGCCTTGTAATCAAGGGGTCCCGGGGGGTTCGATAAAAAGTTTAGTCAGAAAACGGTTCGGATTCCAGTTTAAACTAGGTCTAGTCCCGATTAACTAATCTGTAAGTAAAGAGGACTTAAACACGAACTCGATCATTCTATCAATTTGTTTATTGAAAGGTTCTATTCGGAAAAGAAACAAAGCGTTTTCGTTACTTACGAAAAATTATCCAACTTTAACCAACAGAATTATAATCGAGACGTTGTTTTATATATCTCAGTTATGACTGCCTGGAAAAGTTAAAGTACGTAATGATTGTTAAACGTCGGTCGACTCATTTTCTTAGCACAATAAATTCGGCTTCGAATTCCTATGTCGATTTCATCTGTCGTATGTGGCAAATAAGTAATTAATTAGAACCATATATATATATATATATATATATATATATATATATATAAAGAGACAATAAACATATCATTTTGGGGGCAGGGGGTAGCTACAGACTGCATTTACGCACAGTATCGGCAGTATTAAAAAACAAAGATTGGTAATTGCTTTGGTAATATATCAAGAGGTTGATTTCTGGTTAAATATTTTTTTACTATTTCGGTGTTGTTAATTTTATCGGAAGAGAAAATTCTTGCACTCCGCAGAAGAGAAATCATGTATTAATTTCCGAATCATAATCACCATTTTATATCATATGCATATCATTAACATTCTTCTGTTAAGCCTTGCATGTATCCTGCAGCGAACGACGGAAACCTGTCAAAATACTTCATGGCAACCAATGCAGTGGGACAAAGGCCACGACTGTAGAAATGCATGTTCCAACGAACGTCTATTTCAGGCGCCAAACAGTCGGGAGTTGTCTCGCTGAGAGCTCGAGTTTCGGTTTCGCTTGTAAGTGAGTGAACACTTATATACACAAGCAACAGTGGCGTGTGCATGGGGGCAATTAGTTGGGAATACAGTACTCCTAATATGCTTCAAGTTCGCTGTAAAATTAACATCAACTGCAAATAAAGATGGCGAAATGGTGTAAATGTTGTCTGCTATCGTAATTGTCCCCAATGACGTAGTGGTAACGATATCACATATAATGATTTGGTCCGGCGTTCGATCACCATTACAGCCTCAGCGGATGTTTCCATTGGATGATATTCAGCCAACAACGTCCCCCACAATTATGTACGCGAAATCACACCCATTGCAATTATTCCCACAAACGTTTCGGAGCGTGTTGTAAACACTCTTGAAGGTGCAAATATAACGATTATATTCTAAATGTAGTCATGCATTTTGTTTAGTCTCTTAACAGTGGGGCGTTACCCCCACACACCCTATACGCCTTCATGGCGTAGTGCTAAGCACTTTACCTTTCTTTTACCTCTTAACAATGACCATACTATCTATCAGACTAGATAAAACGATGTGTAGGGCTTCACACACCCTTCAATCGCGGCTAATTTGGAGGTGATGGTAATGTGATGTGAACAAGAAAAAGCATTGATTCAATATTAACATATTATTTTGAGGTTTAGAGAATGATAAAATATGTGTAAAACTCGTGCAATTGGTTCTCTTTTTTTCAATGATGATAATTTTGCAATTATTATAATTATTACATAACTGCACCTAATATAAACTACAAAGGAAGAAATTATTCCTTAGAAAATAGTTTCTTGAATTTTAATGTTAAAAAATATCAATATATATTCATGTCACTGATTAGGAATGACCTACTAAGAGCACAGACTTTCATGAATGACTAGCATGTGAGTCAACATGTGAAAACACCGTTACGAGTAGAACCCAGTACACAGAGCCCCTGGTAGCAGCAGATTTTTCATTTATCCTTTAGAAAAGTTCAAGTTGCTGCTTCTCATGTACTAGTACATGCATGCTAAATATTGAGGACAAAGAGATGAAAACAATTCTCCCCTCTTCCTTTGTTGCTACTAGCGTTTTAGGTGAGAATATTTACGTTTTGAACGCAGAGTTTCCCTCTCCCCTTGTATGAATAATGCGGCGAATTTAGCAGTCTTTCAACAACTATCCCTCCACCCTCTGTGATGTCTCATACTTACACTATATATAACCTTCAAGTACATTAACTTGACATTTGTGTGAAAATGTAAAACATTTTACCAATATATTTTAGGTAGCCTTACTGTGCATAAAGTGAACATAAAACACCAAATCAACCAACAACCAATATATTTTAGGCGAACCTAACTACAAATATTTAATTTTCGATAGTTATAACTGCGAAAGTCAGCTAAAGCAACACTTTAATCCAACATCATGCAAATATCATTTATTTTATTTTAACGGTTATCCCAACGTTAGCATTTTTCACATGTCCTTTTGTAAGCAAGGGGTTCTGTGTTCGATGGAGGCATATAGTGTTATGATTCAACTTTAAACTGTAGGTGTCCACTATGACTAACCTATTTGTACATAAAGTAGATTTGAAATAAAACCTCAAGTCAATTACCTGATTCTTCTAAGTTTTTAGGACCAAAACATTACTCGGAACGAATTATTCGGAAATCCTCGTAACTACTTATCGTTCTTAAATTTTACAGTGATTTTATAATTGTTTTTTTACAATCCTGTAATATTGTATATTTCCCAGTGTAGAAATCTTTCTATACATATATAAATGGTGGACTAAGAACGATGTCACTTTCTAATCAAGGTTTTTATTAAGGGCAAGGTCCGTGAAGACTTTCTCCTACCCCGCTTGAAGAGGTCTGTCCATAACAGCCCCTTTTCCGCGAGGGGTGGGGGTCGTAAACTTGTGGCGTCACCTCGGAAGGAAGCTTCTCCTCTGCCTTGACAAATTCATTTCAAACAACGACGAGGTGTCAATATTTTCCAATAGTTACAACAAAATATTTAACTCATTATATCTTTTATTTTATTTCTGGGGTATGAAATGGACGCAGACATTTATCTAGAAATATATTCCGGGAAGGGTTCATGAACATTGGTCAATTGTATCACATATAATAGTATAATATGTATCACACAAAAATGTCTTGGTATTACAATATCTGCTAATAACACTATGTTAAAAGACAAAGAATAGACGGATCTATGGCAGAGTGCGTAAAGGGTTGACTTTCATAAAATAGGAATAATAATTATTATTATGTAATAATTATGGATGATTTGTGAATAGAGGCAGGGAGCTGTGGTGATTAAGTCGGTAGGGCGTCTGACTGCTACGAGACCCGAGATTGTTATTTTTATTGATTTATTGATATTGATTGAAATGCTTTAATTTATTTCGCTTTTTGGGCAATTTTTGGCTAACTTGCGATAATAATAATATATAATTATTATTATTACCGAAATGTATTTTTTTTTCTAAATTTTCGGACCAACCACCCACAAGAGTAAAATTTAGTTCAAGATCTTTCTCCTTCCTCCTTACCTATTGTTTACAAGGTGTAACAAAGAATGGACTTTCGTGTATTATGTCGCAGCAGGAACTGAGTTCCTTCAACAAACAGAGTTCCGGAGCGTTCCGGCTCACTGGTCATACTGTAATCAAGTATTTTGCTTTTTAAATTTAAGTAGCTACTTCGCAAGTTTTCCGGGGGAGCTTGACCCCAGAACCCACCCTCTAAATACGACGTTGCATACAAAAATTCCAACAACAATTGCATACATATAGGTCTGTATACTAATTCAAAACATTCGTGCCTCCAATGCGCTTCCATGTGAAAAGACTGGCGAAGGAAGGCAAGTGCTTTCGCGATGACGTCACAGAATTCTCGACCGCAGGGGTTGTTAGAAAAGCCCAGTTATGACGGGACCTTCTCAGACGGGGAGGAAGAATGATTCTACGGACCTTGATTAAGGGCTCCTGGATTCGATGTCCGGTGGAGGCACATATTGTTTTGGATCCCATTCAGTCCCGATTAGTCGATCTGTTCACAAAGTAGACTTGCAACAACCCATTATCACTTTACCTTAATATCCAGGAACACTAACTTGATTGATTGATTGATTTGGTGTTTTAAGTCCACTGTATGCACAGTAAGGCTAATCGGGACTGGACCTACAGTTTAAAGTGGGATTCGAACCACTTGTACCTCCACCGGGTATCGAACCCGGGACCCCTTGATTACAAGGCGGCGACGCTACCACTTCGCCATCGGGGAGGCTAGGAACAGTAACTTGTCGATCTGAACTAAGTCACTAATTCTACACATGTTTACATAGTTTATTTATTTGTATTAACATCGTTAGAATTAAATGCAAAATTTACTTCAGTTTTCCTCCAAAACGCTTTCAATTCCAATCTTTATTCATGCATAGCATTTGAACTTCATACAAAAACATGTCAGAATTTGAAGGAACACGGCACACAGTAATGGCAAGAGAGAGGGGAGAAGGTAATGTAATGCGACGGTCACACGTCGCGAAATTTGTTTGCTATTGCTAAGACCCTTAAATCTGTGATTGTCCCTTCATTCATTTCTGGCATTCATTTGCATCCTCGCAATTAGCCAGAAGTGGTAGAAATGCGACGTCAAATGAGCTAAATCAACTAACAATAAGTATATTAATAAGTGCACAATCCATGTATGACGCTTTGAAAGGTGGAATTTTGAATTTAGTAATCCTCTCTCAGTTGCGTAGCAATATGCGAAGCCCTGGACGAGATTAGAAGGCGAGGCCCGCATCCAGTGGCGGAAATTAAGGGGAAGTGGGGGCGAGCAGCCGCTTCCCCCTTTTTTTTCCACCTTTGCGACAGCACTATGCTAAACCTTATCTACCAAGGGAAAGTAAACTGTCCATGTAATTTTTGTTTTATAATCATTGATGCGTGTTTACAAGACATTCCAATTTAGTCGCGACAGTCCATTTCTTCTAATCCCTGTCCCAATTTCTTTCAAACTTAAGTCGTGTTTCGAAAATGTTTATTTTTTTGGGGGGGGGGGGTAACTCATAACTAACTCATAACTAATACGTATAATTTAATTAATATATGTATTATTTTCTAACCATAGAATTATCATGGCTGTTCAATGGTGCTGGTACAAGAACGTTTCTAAAATAATGAAAACATTTTTAGTTTGCGGAACACAGTACTATTCAACTTCTGAGAATTGAATGCAAACAATAAGCACCAAGCTTTACGCCACGTGACAACATTAGTCTGTAAGCGATAGTGTTGCTGAATGCTGATTGTCGGATAGGGGGGAGAGGGCTTATCGGTGAGTTCATTTTTTCCCGATACTTTGGACCATAACATTGCAACTCTACAATTCTATAGCTAGGAAAGATAATAGTAGGCAAATTATTCACCACCATTTTCATTCTCTCTTTACCCTACATCTTGTGTTCTTCTAAGGGGTCATTGATTCTTTTGATGTGAAGCTTATGTTGACATCTGTGTCTCTATTTCAACCCATTATCATGACACTGTGGAAAACAGACTGAATGAAAATTCAAAGGAGATGGACATATTGCTTTAACCGTTGGGTGTACACTTAGCATTGTATCTACGAGCTAGCACTAGCTCGTACAATAATACTACCGAAACATTGGTGGTCACATCCAGTACTCCCAACAGAATTGCGCCGACCAGGGTCGACCACCTTGACGGAGTGGTTAGCGCAGCGCGCTACGAAGCAGTGGGTTCCGGGTTCGAATCCAGGGTTGGCCTTGTATGTTCCTTGTGAGTGTTCCTTGATAAATTTCATCATATCGTTACTCATCCTCATCATCGCGATAAGCCAAAGTGTCAGAGAATCAACGTAAAATAAACTAACTCAACAAATCCAACAGCAATTCTGATCTTCCCTTTTGTTCCACATTTTCGGATCTGTCTCCAACCTCCTCAAAATTATCCTGGGTACGGGCCTGTTCTAGGAAGCAATAAAACAACGCGAGCATTTATAATGCCTCACGCTTGCTTCGTGGCAGTTGGAGGCGTTTGTTGTTAACTTATTATAATCGGGAGTGAAAGATAAAGAGAAAGAAGAGAATACAAGACAACGTGCTTTTTATTAATGAAAGAATAAATGAGAACAAATGTCTAAGCAAGTTATCGTGAATTGTTGCTAACTGTTTCACGTGAGAAAAACGAAGATCATTTTTTACTTATTCCTGCCTGCCTGTATGTTATGCCCCTGATTTCACGTATTCATTCAAATTATAACGTTTAACTAGAATTTAAAACCATATGAATACAGAGTAGTTTAATATTATTGCCCACATGTTTTTTTTCCCCACTTCTATTTATAACATTTTTCGTATGAAGCTAATGCGACTCGAGACACCTTTAGGCGCGAGGCCCCGTGTGGTCGCGCATTTCTCGCACCCCTTGCTTCACCACTGCCTCTCAATGCCTTGGATTGCCCCGAAAGTGAATATTATTTACGTTGCTAAACTAACATTTTTTCCCTAGGATAGAGAAATGATCTACATTAATGAAGCAACAGAAGAAAGTAACGTATATTTACGTTTATTTTAAGCGTATTTCTACGTCGTAGGTTAATCGTTAATGTGCATTAATGGTGGAATCAGAACGAACACGATGACATATTCATTCCTTACCCAGGATTGAAAAGTAGGGCTTTAGCTTCGTAGCCACTTCTTCATGGAGGCCGGAAGGTAAAAAATGAATACATTTTATTAGATTATTTTTAGCGTCGCTTTTTTCATTTTTGGCTAATCCTAACGACGTGGACGAGTAATAATATGATGAAATTCACCCATGAGCAGACCGGGATTCGAACCGAAACCACGTACCGTCGTAACGCACTGTGCTAACCTTTCCTCCACGAAGGTCAGGTGCAATATAGTCGAATCTACTGAATACGTTCGTTTTGAGGAGACTTCCCTTTATAATGCTTCACCAGAGCGTGGTTTTTGATTCATTGATTCATTTGGAATTTTAAGTCCACTTTATGCACAGTAAGGCTAATCGGGACTGGACCTACAGTTAAGTGGGATCCGAATCACTGTACCATGTGCCTCCACCGCGTGTCGAACCCGGGACCCCTAGATTACGTCAGAGCGTGGTGTTGATCATTCATGTCTCCTTCAATACGGCAGAGATCGAGAATCTGTGGAGCCATATCATTTGCTCGAATGGTGTCACGACACGGTGCCATACACAGGGGGAACTTTACTTTTTTTGTAGCAGTCGCCACTTATATTTTGATGGCATAAAATCTACCTAACGCTTCGCTGTCCCTTCAAGTACATTTGCTTCTGTAACTTTGTAAATATTGTTTTATAAAGACCACACTGAGGGAAGGAATGCTCTATCTTCCATTAAACCTAAATACTGTGCGACCATTTACTTCATTGCATTATTAATTATAAAGTGCATTCTAATACACGGCTATAAATTATCAGGTTTAGAAACGGGAAGAGTATATATGTAGTTTATATTTTATTTTGCCATCTAGCAAGTACTGTTTACTACAGTGGAATTAATATTTTCATTAATATCATAGAAGGCAAGTACATGTTGTTTACAGGCATTATTTATCAAAAAGGAATGAAATCGATGTCTTCAACTCGAGGTTTTTCTCCTTCCTCAAAGTTTCTGTTGGGGACCATTATCAAATGTACATTTCATTGTTCTCTCGGTTGTCTTATGTATATGAAAATGCATTATACGCATATGATAATTCGAATATCTCTGCGTAAGTTTTTGTATGTTATACATATGTTATATATTTGAACTTTGAACACACACGCACACAAACCGAAGTAAGGAGCAGGACACAGTTCCTACTTTGTGAAACTTACGCAATGGGGAGATCAAGCGTAAGATACCGTGACAACAGACACAGGGGGCGAGCGATTACAGAAGACGTCCAATACGTGTAGCAACGTTGCAAGAAGACATCCAGGGTTTCGCCGTGGCTGCAGGCCGAGAGTAAAAACTTCGCTTCACTTATCAGTGTTGCCAAACACGACTGTTAAAAAAATAACTACATTGAAATTGAATGTAGTTAAGGATTGCGATCAAGCAGTTAACTTTGAGAAGTATAAATACTTGGTTCCGTGTTCTACGACTAGGGATCCTGTGTTCGAATCCCGTACGAGTCTTGCGGAGCTTCCCGACCGAAGCGAGAAGCGACATTTGTCACTTGGAAAAACATTCAATAACAAATGCAACTTTTCGAACCGACATGACAACGTGCACGTCTCCCGTCGCGTCGTTGTTTTCGGGTGGCATCTGCTGGTAGCGCAGCTGCAGTAAATGTTCGACGGGTTCGATACCCGGTGGAGGCACATAGTTGTTCAGATACCACTTTAAACTGTAGTTCGAGTCCCGATTAGCTTTACTGTGCATAAAAGAGACTTTAAAACACCAACTCAATCAATGTACTTTATAATCAATAAATGTAAATCATATTCTTAGTTCTTAAATTCTTATTTACATTTTATTGCTCGAACAAATTAACATTGAGTAGTGTGTTTTATGCTACGGACAGCGCCGGAAAGGAAGAGCTCTCCTCAAGCAGATTTGCTACACTTAAAACAGGCTCAACATGCCCACATGAGTTTTTTGCTCTAGTGTAGCACCCAGCCTAATCCAAGATTTTTGTAAAAATGCCTTTCAGAAAGGAAGAGCTCCCTCAGATTGATTTGTTTATACTTACAAAAATTGCATCAGCCAGATTTTTGTCTATAAACTTGTCAAAAATTGATATTTTTTTGGCCACACCAGAAATTAAGCCAAAAAGCTATATATACACACACACACCCACCCATATACACATATTTACTTCCAGTTTAAGTTTAATTGGACCCCAGGTTCAATCTAATATTAAAACAATGCAATATGCAGAGACCCTCTAGAATTGCTCTGTGACTCTCTCATTTCTTATATTATATGTTTGCATGTTTCAAATAATCCCCCTCTGTGTCAGTGTGTACAATTCCCGAGATGGTAATATTGATTTTGCATGTTCTCCTCAGCGCCAGTACTTACAGAAATTCCCGAGTATTGCAGCTCTGATGCAATATTGCATCAGCCAGTATTGTGAAAATGGCTGAGGAGAACAGATGTGTTTTTATAGTGCTCCTCATACTTACAGGCTTGTTTGATTTAATATGAATATTAAATATATATTGTTGCCTGATATTTGTTACATCTAGCTTGTTTGTTGTAATCCACTCTTATTTAGGCTTAGGCATATATCTGTCCCAGCTTGTTATACAAAAATCAATACATAACAAGGTTATTGCCATTCTAGACATGCATGTTCGTGCAGGTATTTGCGGAAGGTCAGTGTGAATGAATATTTATTCTTTTTTTCCACTTGTGGGCTATTGGCTTTACAACCTGTCATAAGATAAGCATAAAGATTAGATTTAAAACCCAGGAAATTTTATATAAATACCAAAGCCAAAAATATTTATACACATACACACATACATACATACATACACACACAAAGCACAGTGCTGAACCCAACTGATATTTTTTATTCAGTATAAAGTTTTGAATTGAAACCCAGGAAATTGTATATAATAAACAACAACAAAAATGCCGAATCAAAAATATTGCAATCAGTGCAATAAAATATAGATACCTGAACATGCAAACATATTTTGAAAGAAGAAATATTGCAAGATATATAAAATCAGACCACCTGTTGGATTGTTTTAGGGAAAAATTTGAAAATCTATCAGAGTATGATTTTTTTAAAGTGCAAAATGAAACAGAGGCAAGATGGGTACTTGACAGTGATGTTGGGTTTGGGTATGTGAGCATAGAATTGGGTTCTGAATATGATGATTTTGAATCCAATACATACTGGCATAGAATTGATGCATATGTGTTGCATTGTTCTTGGGGAAAATATGTTGCTTTTTTTACAAAAAGTACTTCAAGTTTAGAAAAATTTAGGTTTACAAATTTTTCCATGATCATAGAATTTATACAAACAGCAGGGGGGCCTGTTGATGACATAACATGGGACACAACAATTTCCATACTTGATGAGGCAGGAAAATTGGATGTAAATTCTGGTTTATATTTTAATGAGTTGATTATGTACCTGCTTAAAAACAATATCAATTCTGGCTTATTTAATACAAGATGGACTTAAATAATTACACAAAATATTTTTTTGCAGATGGAACCTCCACCAGATTCAAGTTTCTTGAGTGGGAATATGTTGTTTCTAAGATCAGCATTGATTCTGTAGTACAGTATTGCTGTGGAACATGTTAAGTTCTTGGATTCTGTCACACCTATTCTAATACAATTAATATCACAAGTACTATTACAAGGCATGCACTGCATAAAATCATAATTCCAAGCGATGGCATGGATTCCACGATTCCATATCAGACAAAAAAAATATACTGCACTTGGAGCTTCAGCAGTTCGGGACTGTGCAATATATTGTCTATAAATGTAGGAAAAATAATATTGTACGGGTTGCAAACAAAACTCCCAAAGCTTATGTATTTCAGGTTTCTTAAATTTGAAACAGAATCCAAACTGTCTGGAAGTTCATAAAAGTGAAGCTATTCTACAAGCGGGTCTATCTCAGCTTCTGCATGATATATTTGAGCAAGAGGTGAAGTGTTTATAATATTTGTTGGTATAGAGGTTTGTTCTGAGTACAATTATATCTTATCAATTATGAACAGCTCTGCTGCATGTTGTGATGATGAATATCTAGTCCCCAAACCTAACAGAGCTGTGCAGTGATGTTGTTATTGGGAACAGGATTCAAATTCTACACAGATTTATGGATAGGAGTGATTGCTATGAAATTATATCTAGATCCCTGTGCAATAATGCTGTTATTGAGAACAGGATTCAAATCCTACACAGATACAGATTCTTGCTGAGCTTAATAGGTGATTGTCATGGAAGATCTGCTGTTATTAGGTACAAAATTCAATTACACAGACACAGATATAATATCTAGATAAATAATAATGCATACAGAACTGTAGTTTCTATAAATCTATACTCAATATCTCTATACCTGACAGCTGTGCGGTGATGCTGTTATTGGGAACAAGATTCAAATCCCACACAGAAACAGATTTTTGTTGGGCTTAGAACTATTATGGATAGGTGATTGCCATGAAATAATATCCCCATACCTGACAGAGCTGTGCAGTGACGCTGTTATTGGGAACAATTTTAACAGAGCTGTGGTTTCCATAAATCTATACTCAATATCCCTATACCTGACAGAGCTGTGCAGTGATGCTGTTATTGGAACAGGATTTAAATATACAGATTCTTGCTAAACTTAGAACTATGCCATGAACAAAACTGTGCGGTGATATAATTAATTATTGGGAACAAGCTTCAAATCCCCGCACAATGCTGAGCTTAGAGTGAAGATATCAGTGATATAATTATTGAGAACAGGATTCAAATTTTGGAACTATTATGGATAGGTGATTAGGTATAAATATTATTTCATTCAATTCTTCACCTCCATATCTATAACATCTCTGTGTAATTCCATAACAGTTCCATGATCAGCTCACAAACAAATCTCATCTAACAGTTCCATAACAGTTCCATGCTCAGCTCTGTGTCTGTGTGAGGCAAGCACAGCTCTGTTAGAGATCTTCACAAATAAATCTCATCTAACAGTTCCATGCTCAGCTCTGTCTGTGTGGGGATTTGTACCTAATAACATCAAAACAACACAGCTCTGTTAGTTCAATTCTTCACATCCATATCTATAACATCTCTGTGTAATTCCATAACAGTTCCATGCTCAGCTCTGTGTCTATGTAGAGCAGATAGGGATATTAAATAAATTTTAAAATTATTTCATTTTTTACAAACAAATCTCATCTAACAATTCCATAACAGTTCCATGCTCAGCTTGTATCTGTGTGGGATTTGTACAGCAACATTAGAGACAGAGTAGATGGGTATAAATATTATTTTATTCAATTCTTCACCTCCATATCCATAACAGCTCTGTGTTTATAATAGATCTTCACATGTAACAATTCCCATAACAGTTTCATACTCAGCAAGGCTCTGTGTCTGTGTAGTTTCATAACAGTTCCTGTGTCTGTGTGGGATTTGTACAGAGCACAGCTCTGAGATAGGGGCTAACAGTTAGGGTATAATTAATTCTTCACATCTAACAACTATAATAATTCCTCCTATCTATTGAGTGTCTAGATGTTATTTCATCCCTATGCCATGACAGTTTCAACTCTGTATTTGTGTGGGATTTAAAGCTTGTCCAATTCTTCACATCTCCCAATGTGTGGCATGAAATTGTGTTTTTTGCCAAAAAAAATCTCAGCATGGCCCTGTGTCTGTGTGAGATTTGAGGCCTGTTCCCGGTATAGGTAGATTTGAAATAGGATCTGTGCCTCCCGGCTTGAGAAGAAAGGGACTATGCATATTGTTTTGAGGTGGGATCTGAATCTCAGCAAAAGCCCTAATCACAGCGGAGCCGTGTCAGGGATCATAATTGATAGGATATAATTGTATTCAGAACAAACCCCCCTATAAGATATGATAACTTTCAAGCTCTGCTGTTACAAACACTTCCCTGTATACATACTGGGCTATCACTATAATAATATTTGCCACATGTTCTGTGATTATAAGTAATCTTGTAATAATTATTCCTGTCGGTGATAAAAACATTGTTCAATTCTAACTAGTTCAATTCTTCACAATTCCATAACAGTTCCATGCTCAGCTAGCAGATAGGGATATTAAGTATAAATTTAAAAATTATTTTATTCTTCACAAACAAATCTCATCTAACAATTCCATAACAGTTCCATGCTCAGCTCTGTGTCTGTGTGAGGCAAGCACAGCTCTGTTAATAAATTTTATTTTTTCCAATTGTATAATTGAGCATAGCAAAAAATCTCAGCATCGCCCTGTGTCTGTGTTTGAGGCTTGTTCCCGGTATAGGTAGGTACAAATCTGGCAATCACATAGGATCTGTGCCTCCCGGCTTGAGATATGCATATTGTTTTGAAACCTTACTGGGTGAGATCTGAATCTCAGCAAAAGCCCTAATAAAATATAATTTGGATGTGTTTCTGTATTTTTCAAGCTCTGCTGTTACAAACACTTCCCTGTATACATACTGGGCTATCACTATAATAATATTTGTCACATGTTCTGTGATTTGTAATCTTGTAATAATTATTCCTGTCGGTGATACAAACATTGTCACAAATTTCCTGTCTTGAGGAAATATCAACAAGGCTTATTCTTCACAAACAAATCTCATCTAACAATTCCATGCTCAGCTCTGTGTCTGTGCAAGGATTTGTACCTAATAACATCAGTACAGCACAGCTGCTCTGTTAGAGACAGAGCAAATAGGTATAAATATTATTTTATTTATTTCTTCATAACAGCTCTGTGTCTGTGTGAGGCAAGCACAGCTCTGTTAGAGATAGGGATATTGAGTATTGAAACATCTAGAAATTATTTCATTCTTCACAAACAAATCTCATCTAACAATTCCATGCTAAGCTCTGTGTCTATGTGGGGATTTGTACCTAATAACATCAAAACAACACAGCTCTGTTAGTTCAATTCTTCACAATTCCATAACAGTTCCATGCTCAGCTCTGTGTCTATGTAGAGCAAAACTGTTAGAGATAGGGATATTAAGTATAAATTTAAAAATTATTTCATTCTTCACAAACAAATCTCATCTAACAATTCCATAACAGTTCCATGTTCAGCTCTGTGTCTGTGTGAGGCAAGCACAGCTCTGTTAAATATATGAATATTTAGTATAGATTTAAATTTTATTCTTCACAACTAACAATTCTATTACAGTTCCATGCTCAGCTTTGTGTCTGTGTGGGATTTGTACAGCAACATAGCTTTGTTAGAGACAGAGTAGATGGGTATAAATATTATTTCTTTCAATTCTTCTCCTCCATATCCATAACAGCTCTGTGAAATTTATTCTTCACATCTAACAATTCCCATAACAGTTTCATGCTCAGCAAGGCTCTGTGTCTGTGTAGATAAAGATATTAATATTTCATTCCTTCATAACAGTTCCTGTGTCTGTGTGGGATTTGTACAGAGCTCAGCTCTGAGATAGTGACTAACAATTAGGGTATAATTAATTCTTCACATCTATTGAGTGTCTAGATGTTATTTCATCCCTATGCCATGACAGTTTCAACTCTGTATTTGTATGGAATTTAAAACTTGTCTGAAAAGTGGCAATCAATGCCCATTGTTTCTATATAAACGTTTCAACGTATGTTCAACATGTTGAACA